>NC_052307.1:34046162-34233662 GCF_016432855.1 Salvelinus namaycush
TATTCCCTGTCTTCTGCTTGGACAGGACAGAATAAAAGGAGCGGCAAGATAAACTAGGTAATCCACGATGCAGGTATTAAAGGATTAGCTATTTATAACTCAAAGTTTAATGCCAAGTACAGTTGGCCAGAGTGTGAAATGTTTAGGATACTAAGCTATCATGTAGAGATAATGTTGAATAACATTTTTATACCATATATTTATAGTGTTATACATAAACTGTCTCCTATTCCTCAGTCATGATGTGACTTTTACGGTGATAAACTCACATCAGGTTCAGACCGGCTCCTCCTGGCAAAGCCCCCAAAAATGGGTTATGTCATTAATTTAATGTTCAGCGATCCACTCACGTATCTCCCAGTTGTATTTTAGCCTACGAGAGAGACTACGACTGATGATAGAGCCTAAATGTCCAAGAAACAAATGAAATGTAATGTATGTGCTTCATTGCGAAACACACATATTTCATGCTCTGTTTTAACACAAACTTGTTTTTTTGTGGACCTGAGTGAAGATGTAGATAAAGGATATATAAATGCTGCCAGAGAAAAAACATGACATTCTGTATACTCTAGTCCAGGTCATATTTGAAGTATGCACTCTGTTTCTGATGTGATAACTGTAGCTTCTATTTTCCCAAAAATATATTACAGCACTCATGACCTCTAGTGGCTAACATTATTAGTACAGTTTTCAGCCAAGCTCAATTGCTCTAGCTCAGTGGTTCCCAAACTTTTTATAGTCCCGTACATTCAACCTCCAGCTGCGTACCCCCTCTAGCACCAGGGTCAGCGCACTCTCAAATGTTGTTTTTTGCCATCATTGTAAGCCTGCCACACACACACTATACGATACATTTATTAAACATAAGAATGAGTGTGAGTTTTTGTCACAACCCGACTCGTGGGAAGCGACAAAGAGCTCTTATAGGACCAGGGCACAAACAATAATATAATAATTATCAATAATTCTGCTCTTTATTTCACCATCTTACATATAAATCCTTATTTGTTCATTGAAAATTGTGAATAACTCACCACAGGTTAATGAGAACGGTATGCTTGAAAGGATGCACATAACTCTGAAATGTTGGGTTGTATTGGAGAGAGTCTCAGTCTTAAATCATTTCCCACACAGTCTGTGCCTGTATTTAGTTTTCATTCTAGTGAGGGCTGAGAATTCACTCTCACATAGGTACGTGGTTGCAAAGGGCATCAGTGTCTTAACAGTGTGATTTACCAAGGCAGGATACTCTGAGCACAGCCCAATCCAGAAATCTGACAGTGGCTTCTGATTAAATTCAATTGCAATTTCAATGTTGCAATTTCAATGAGGCTGTCTTGTTCAGATATCGGTAAGTAGACTGGAGGCAGGGCATGAAAGGGATAATGAATCCAGTTGTTTGTGTCATCCGTTTCGGGAAAGTACCTGCGTAATTGTGCACCCAACTCACTCAGGTGCTTCGCTATATCACATTTGACATTGTCCGTAAGCTTGAGTTCATTTGCGCACACAAAATCATACAATGATGGAAAGACCTGTGTGTTGTCCTTGTTAATGCAGACAGAGAAGAGCTCCAACTTCTTAATCATAGCCTCAATTTTATCCCGCACATTGAATATAGTTGCGGAGAGTCCCTGTAATCCTAGATTCAGATCATTCAGGCGAGAAAAAACATCACCCAGATAGGACAGTCGTGTGAGAAACTCGTCATCATGCAAGCTGTCAGACAAGTGAAAATTATGGTCAGTAAAGAAAACTTTAAGCTCGTCTCTCAATTAACAAAAAAGTGTCAATACTTTGCCCCTTGATAACCAGCGCACTTCTGTATGTTGTAAAAGCGTTACATGGTCGCTGCCCATATCATTGCATAGTGCAGAAAATACAGGAGAGTTCAGGGGCCTTGCTTTAACAAAGTTAACCATTTTCACTGTAGTATCCAAAACGTCTTTCAAGCTGTCAGGCATTCCCTTGGCAGCAAGAGCCTCTCGGTGGATGCTGCAGTGTACCCAAGTGGCGTCAGGAGCAACTGCTTGCACGCATGTTACCACTCCACTATGTCTCCCTGTCATGGCTTTTGCACCATCAGTACAGATACCAATACATCTTGACCACCAAAGTCCATTTGGTATCACGAAGCTGTCCAGTACTTTAAAGATATCCTCTCATGTTGTCCTGGTTTCCAGTGGTTTGCAGAAGAGGATGTCTTCCTTAATTCACCCCCATAAACATAATGGACATATACCTGGAGCTGTGCCAGGTATGACTCATCCAGCTGTAGCGCCTAGAATTCACTGGCTTGTATGCTAAGCAGTAATTGTTTCAAAACATCTCCTGCCATGTCACTGATGCATTGTGAAACAGTGTTGTTTGATGAAGGCATTATCTGTATAGTTTTTTTGGCCTTTTCCCCCAGCATTGTCCCAGCCATATCTGTGGCAGCAGGAAGAATTAAGTCCTACACAATAGTATGGGGCTTGCCTGTCCTAGCCACTTGGTAACTCACCATATTAGACGCTTCTAGCCCCTTCTTATTCATGGTATCTGTTGCTTTTACAAGTCTTACTACACGAAAGTCGTCTTAATTCTTAATTCCCTTATTTTTCAAATTGTCATGTTTTGTTTCTAAATGTCTGCGCAAGAGTGAAGGTTTCATCGAGTTGTGAGATAGTACCTTTTCACCAATAACACACTGTGGCTGAGGAAAGGCACTCTCCTAATATAAGTTAACACCAAATAAATGTAGTTTTCATCATATTTGCACCTCTTCGATGGTCCAACATCCCTGTCTGTTGTTCGGTGCTGTCCCGGGTAAGGGGGCAGTAGCTCTTCGGCTGCATCAGATTCCCAACTGTCAGTGTCCATGCTAGCTGGGCTAACAACAAATGTAGAATTACTGATGCTAGAATTGGATGTACTCGTGGAAGCAGATCAACTTGTGTTGTCGACAGGTGTAGTACTGCTGGTAGTAGCAGTTCTACCAGTAGAGCTGGTATGTGTCTCTATGGATGCGGGCCTTACATGTTTTTAACCATTTATCAATTTCCGAGTAAACGGAATGAGCAGCAGCTACGTTTGGCTACATACGGACCGTTAGTGGAATTCCCGCGAGAGAGTAATGGTTAATGTGATTGGATGTTAATTATTTGATTAGGTTACCTGTATTTGACATTGTGTTGTTATTTCGCTGACCACTCGATGGTTTAATTTTATTTTTGGCAGTGACACGAGACTACTCAGGCGAGAAAAAAACCTCACCCAAATGTTGGAAAATATAATTGGACAGTTAAAAAAAAAAATGTGAATCACATTTTTATTTGGCGTACCCCCGATGGCATTGTGCGACCATTACTTGAGACCATAAGCCTCAAGTAAATCTATCTAGCGACGATTTGGTTAGGTACATAGGTGAACTTTCTTAAGATGAATGCACTAAATCGCTCTGGATAAGAGTGTCTGCTAAATGAAAAATTGCGTATGTGGGATTCAATTAATTACCGATACACATTGTCATTTATTTTCAGTGATGGAAAAAGTACCCAATTATCATACTTGAGTAAAAGTAAAGATAACTTAATAGAATATGACTCAAGTAAAAGTGAGTCACCCAGAAAAATACTACTCGAGTAGTCTACTGTAACATTGTAGCATATCAGATATGACCACACGTAAAATACATCACCATGAAAAGCTTGGAAGATAGTATAAGGGTCCCCGAACGTGAGTCGATGGGTGACATGAAAAATGTGGGTCCTTGCTCCCAATTATCTCTAACGTAGCTAAATTCAGACGAGGAAACAAGGGACTTTATGTTCACACTGGAAGGTTATTGTGAAGAGAAGACGAATGGTAAACACCAAGGAACAAATGAGAGTGAGCGTAGCTGTAGGCGCAATATCAACACACAAACTCTACCTGTCGGCTAGCGGACTAAACTCCACTCCATGGTGATGGACGTTTCTGACGAATTTAACCAACGGCGTAGAGCCGAGACCAGGCTTTGTGTAATCTAGCTCCGACTATATCGATTCGCCCTACATCAATATTTAAAAGTACAATTATTAAACGCCCACCTTGTACATATGTTTGTCCTCTGTAGTTGCATGCCTTTCTTTGTTTGCGGAATTCCATGCTTTTTAAATAAATGAAATACCACCACCGACTGTTTCCTTTTAGATTTAATGGGCATTTGCGCTGAGTTGCCATCTTAGAGAAACAGCAATGAGCAACCAGTTGGAGGGTGTGTATTTAAATGAAATAAGTGGTTCACTATTTCATAACTTGCCACTACAAAGTTAAGCTAACTTTAGGCACCACAAGCTAACAATCAATGGAATGATGGGTGGGGGCATGTGAGTGTTATTTTATGCCCCTGGTGTGTTTAGAAAAAGGAACAAAGGAGAATTAACTGTTTGCCAAATACATTTTCCAAAATTGCATGTGTTAGTCAAGCACAACCACTATTTATTATTAGTCAACTAAGCGAGAACTTTCTTGCTCTCACAGGCTTTGGTCTCCACAAAGGTAGTAGGCGCAAGCGCATTGATGAGCAAGGAAATGTGCAGTATTTTTTTGTTGTTGAAACGTGCAGTCTTACGGCAGTTGAGTTTGCTTTACTATGTGGATGGAAATGGACATGGCAGAGAGAGCTGTTCCGCTAATTCCGTCCTTCACAGAAAGTTATGTTATGCCTACTGATCTTTAACAGTCTTAATCAGTTCTTCATCTGTCCTCTTGACATAGCTGTATGTCAACAGTAGGCTGCTAATTATGTGATAATAGTCAGTTCACCAATGACAACAAAGCATGTTGAATGAATAGTAGCCTAGTAGTCAGACCTAACTTGATGAATTAGGTCAGGGATGGAGATCTGAAACAAGCTCATATACAGTGCATTTAGAAAGTATTCAGACCCCTTGACTTTTTCCAAATGTTGTTATGTTATGTAACGGATGTGAAATGGCTAGCTAGTTAGCGGGTACGCGCTACTAGCGTTTCAATCAGTTACGTCACTTGCTCTGAAACCTAGAAGTAATGTTACCCCTTGCTCTGCAGGGGCCACGGCCTTTGTGGAGCGATGGGTAACGATGCTTCGTGGGCGACAGTTGTTGATGTGTGCAGAGGGTCCCTGGTTCGCGCCCGTGTCGGGGCGAGGGGACGGTTTAAAGTTATACTGTTACAGTTACAGCATTATTTTAAAATTGATTAAAATGTTTTTTCCCCCTCAATCTATACACAATACCCCATAATGACAAAGCAAAAACGGGTTTGTAGACATTTTTGCTATTTTTTTTTTTTTTTTTAATTAAAAATATAGCACATTTACATAAGCATTCAGAACCTTTACTCAGTACTTTGTTGAAGCACCTTTGGCAGCAATTACAGCCTCAACGCTACAAGCTTGGCACTTGTATTTGCGGAGTTTCTCCCATTCTTCTCTGAAGATCCTCTCAAGTTCTGTCAGGTTGGATGGGGAGCATCGCTACACAACTATTTTTAGGTCTCTCCAGTTGTTTGATTGGGTTCAAGTCCGGGCTCTGGCTGGGCCACTCAAGGACATTCAGAGACTTGTCCCAAAGCCACTCCTGCATTGTCTTGGCTGTGTGCTTAGGGTCGTTGTCCTTCTGGAAGGTTCTCCCATCTCCACAACTCCACAGAGGAGCTCTGGAGCTCTGTCAGAATAACCATTGAGTTCTTGGTCACCTCCCCGACTGAGGCCCTTCCCCCCCGATTCCTCATTTTGGCCGGGCAGCCAGCTCTAGGAAGAGTCTTGGTTGTTCCAAACTTCTTCCATTTGAGAATGATGGAGGCCACTGTGTTCTCAAATCAAATTTTATTTGTCACATGCGCCGAATACTTCAAGTTTATTAGACCTTACAGTGAAATGCTTACTTACAAGCCCTTAACCAACAATGCTTTAAGAAGTTTTAAGAAAAAAAGTGTTAAGTAAAAAATAGTTAAGTAAAAAATTGAAAATAAAAGTAACAAATAATTAAACAGCAGCAGTAAAATAACAATAGCAGGCTATATACAGGGGATACCAATACAGAGAAATGTGCGGTTAGTTGAGGTAATTGAGGTAATATGTACATGTCGGTAAAGTTAAAGTGACTATGCATAGATAATTAACAGAGTGTAGCAGCAGCGTAAAATAGGGGTCTGGGTAGCCCTTTGATTAGCTGTTCAGGAGCTTGGCAGTAGAAGCTGTTTAGAAGCCATGATAGTTTTTTGGTGATGTGGACACCAAGGAACTTGAAGCTCTCAACCTGCTCCACTACAGCCCCTTCGATGAGAATGGGGGCGTACTCGGTCCTCTATTATCCTGTAGTCCACAATCATCTTCTTTGTCTTGATCACGTTGAGGGAAAGGTTGTTGTCCTGGCACCACACGGCCAGGTCTCTGACCTCCTCCCTATAGGCTGTCTTATCATTGTCGGTGATCAGGCCTACCACTGTTGTGTCATCGGCTAACTTGATGATGGTGTTGGAGTCGTGCCTGGCCATGCAGACATGAGTAAACAGGGAGTACAGGAGGGAACTGAGCACGCACCCCTGAGGGGCCTCTGTGTTGAGGATCACCGTGGTGGATGTGTTGTTACCACCTGGGGGCGGCCCGTCAGGAAGTCCAGGATCCAGTTGCAGATGCAGGTGTTTAGTCCCAGGGTCCTTACCTTAGTGATGAGCTTTGAGGGCACTATGGTGTTGAATGTTGAGCTGTAGTCAATGAATAGCATTCTCACATTGGTGTTCCTTTTGTCCAAGTGGGAATAGGGCAGTGTCGAGTGTCATATAGATTGCATCATCTGTGGATCTGTTGGGGCGGTATGCGAATTGGAGTGGGTCTAGGGTTTCTGGGATAATGGTGTTGATGTGAGCCATGACCAGCCTTTCAAAGCACTTCATGGCTACAGACGTGAGTGCTACGGGTCGGTGGTCATTTAGGCAGGTTACCTTAGGGTTCTTGGGCACAGGGACTATGGTGGTCTGCTTGAAACATGCTGATATTACAGATTCTTGCAAGCTGGTCAGCGCATGCTCGGAGTACGCGTCCTGGTAATCCGTCTGGCCCTGCGGCATTGTGAATGTTGACCTGTTTAAAGGTCTTACTCACATCGGCTACGGAGAGTGTGATCACACAGTCATCCGGAACATCTGATGCTCTCATATGCATGTTTCAGTGTTACTTGCCTCGAAGTGAGCATAGAAGTAATTTAGCTCATCTGGTAGGCTCGTGTCACTGGGCAGCTCGTGCTTCCCTTTGTAGTCTGTAATAGTATGCAAGCCCTGCCAAATACGACGAGCTTCAGAGCCGGTGTAGTATGATTCAATTTTAGTCCTGTATTGACGCTTTGCCTATTTCATGGTTCGTCGGAGGGCAGGTGCGATTTCTTATAAGCTTCCTTGAAAACGACAGCTCTACCCTTTAGCTCAGTGCGGATGTAGCCTGTAATCCATGGCTTCTGGTTGGGGTATGTATGTATGGTTACTGTGGGGACGATGTCATCGATGCAATTATTGATGAAGCCAGTGACTGATGTGGTGTACTCCTCAATGCCATCAGAAGAATCCTGGAACATATTCCGGTCTGTGCAAGCAAAACAGTCCTGTAGCTTAGCATCTGCTTCATCTGACCACTTTCTTAGGGAAAGGGAAAAGGGGATACCTAGTCAGTTGTACAACTGAATGCCTTCAACTGAAATGTGTCTTACGCATTTAACCCAACCCCTCTGAATCAGAGAGGTGGGTTCTTATTGACCGAGTCACTGGTGCTTCCTGCTTTAGTTTTTGCTTATAAGCAGGAATCAGGAGGATAGAATTATGGTCAGATTTGCCAAATGGGGGGCGTGACACTCTCTGTGTGTCACGTTCTGACCATAGTTCTTTTGTTTTTTCTTTGTTTTAGTATGGTCAGGGCGTGAGTTTGGGTGGGCAGTCTATGTTTTCTGTTTCTATGTGGGGTTTCTTGTTTGGCCTGATATGGTTCTCAATCAGAGGCAGGTGTTAGTCATTGTCTCTGATTGGGAACCATATTTAGGTAGCCTGTTTTGTAGTGTGTTTGGTGGGTGATTGTTCCTGTTCGTGTGTTCCTGTTTTGTCTGTGTTCACTAGTTCGGGACTGTAGCTTCGTTGGTTTTCGTCTGTTTATTGTTTTGTTTTGTCAAATAAATATGGATACGTACCACGCTGCGCATTGGTCCTCCGATCCTTCTCGTTTCTCCTCGTCAGATGAGGAGGAGGAAGACAGCCGTTACACTGTGTGTGTAGTAAAGGTGGTCTAGAGTTTTTTTTTCTCCTCTGGTTGCACATTTAACATGCTCGTAGAAATGAGGTAAACCGGATTTAAGTTTCCCTGCATTAAAGTCCCCGGGCCACTAGGAGCGCCTCCTCTGGATGAACGTTTTCCTGTTTGCTAAAGGCCGTATACAGTTCATTGAGTGCGGTCTTAGTGCCAGCATCGGTTTGTGGTGGTAAATAGACAGCTACGAAGAATATAGATGAAAACTCTCTTGGTAAATAGTGTGGTCCCGATATTTCCGTCTCTTTCTCCTGCGAATGACGGCTCATCTGAAGTAAATCCTTCCTGTCCGACTCTTTAAAGAAAAACTATTCCTCCACTACGGGGTGAGTAAATGCTGTCCTGATATTTAGAAGCTCTTTTCAGTCATAAGGCACGGTGGCAGAAACATTATGTACAAAATAAGTTACAAATAATGCGAAAAAAACCACACACAATAGCACAATTGGTTAGGGGATTGTAAAACGGCAGCCATCTCTTCCGGCGCCATTATTTCAATGGGGACCTTCAATGCTGTTGAAATGTTTTGGTACCCTTCCCCAGATCTGTGCCTCGACACAATCCTGTCTCGGAGCTCTACGGACAATTCCTTCGACCTCGTGGCTTGGTTTTTGCTCTGACGTGCACTGTCAATTGTGGGACCTTATATAGACAGGTGTGTGCCTTTCCAAATCATGTCCAGTCAATTGGATTTAGCACAGGTGGACTCCAATCAAGTTGTAGAAACATCTCAAGGATGATCAATGGAAACAGGATGCACCTGAACTTAATTTCGAGACTCATAGGAAATGGTTTGAATAATTATGTAAATAAGGTACTTCTGTCTTTTATTTTGTAATACATTTGCAAAAATGTCTAAAAACCTGTTTTCGCTTTGTCATTATGGGGTATTGTGTGTAGATTGATGAGGGGAAAAAAATATTTCATCCATTTTAGAAAGGCTGTAATGTAACAAAATGTGGAAATGGTCAAGTGGTCTGAATACATTCTGAATGCACTGTACGCATGTGAACAACAGGCACAACTAAGTTGTTTTTCTCAAAATTTCCAGAATGTCACGTGCATCCACTTATATCAGTACATTTGTAACAGCCTAAACATTGCCAAAATTCTATTCGATAAAATAAGACTCATGTTATTTGATACTCTCTCATAGACCTCCATACACAAAAGGGCTTATCTCACGCAGACAGATTTTGGGTGGAGTAAATCCTCTCGCTTTGCCTCTCTGCCCATACCCAACCTTAGGCCTACATCAGCACCACCTTGTCAGAAAATCCTAGGGAGAGCCCTGATTGTGCATTTAAACGTATTTCTTGTTAGCTACTGAAGAGCAGCCAATTAACAAGAACCCATAACTCTATAGCCTACCATTCTTACTGAGGCAGTCTTCTGACATCGTTATTAGGCTATGTTATAGAATTTTGAAAATCAATGTTCATAAATTTAAATTATCTTAATCGGTCTGCAACCCAGAGGTTGTAAAGTTCCGGTTTTAAATGAAACAGACAGAATTCCCAGCTCACAATTGATCAAATCCAAGTTTATTTGCGAGAGCTCTCCTGTGCATATCCAAAGATGTTCCTCTTATAACATTCTCTTAACCTACGCACATACATACACACTAACAGGAGGAGAGCTATCATATCTACTTTTCTACCATTCTCACCACAGTTGATCACTACCCAACTGACAGTTCCATTCCCCCCAAGATAAGGGAAACCTGGAGGGGTTCTCCATGTCCCAGCTTATCAAATCAAATCGAATGTATTTATATAGCCCTTCTTACATCAGCTGATATCTCAAAGTGCTGTACAGAAACCCAGCCTAAAACCCCAAACAGCAAGCAATGCAGGTGTAGAAGCACGGCGGCTAGGAAAAACTCCCTAGAAAGGCCAAAACCTAGGAAGAAACCTAGAGAGGAAACCCGGCTATGAGGGGTGGCCAGTCCTCTTCTGGCTGTGCCGGGTGGAGATTATAACAGAACATGGCCAAGATGTTCAAATGTTCATAAATGACCAGCATGGTCAAATAATAATAATCACAGTAGTTGTTGAGGGTGCAGCAAGTCAGCACCTCAGGAGTAAATGTCAGTTGGCTTTTCATAGCCGATCATTCAGAGTATCTCTACCGCTCCTGCGGTCTCTAGAGAGTTGGAAACAGCAGGTCTGGGACAGGTAGCACGTCCGGTGAACAGGTCAGGGTTCCATAGCCGCAGGCAGAACAGTTGAAACTGGAGCAGCAGCACGGCCAGGTGGACTGGGGACAGCAAGGAGTCATCATGCCAGGCAGTCCTGAGGCATGGTCCTACGGCTCAGGTCCTCCGAGAGAGAGAAAGAAAGAGAGAAAGAGAGAATTAGAGAGAGCATACTTAAATTCACACAGGACACCGGATAAGACAGGAGAAGTACTCCAGATATAACAAACTGACCCTAGCCACCCGACACATAAACTACTGCAGCATAAATACTGGAGGCTGAGACAGGAGGGGTCAGGAGACACTGTGGCCCCATCCGACGATACCCCCGGACAGGGCCAAACAGGAAGGATATAACCCCAACCACTTTGCCAAAGCACAGCCCCCACACCACTAGAGGGATATCTTCAACCACCAACTTACCATCCTGAGACAAGGCCGAGAATAGCCCACAAAGATCTCCGCCACGGCACAACCCAAGGGGGGGCGCCAACCCAGAGTTGGCGCCCCCCCTTTGGTTATCTCCCCAGAGTTATAGCCGGGTCGGTTCAAACATATTAAGGAGTCTCTTTGCTTTCTTTCGGCACACACATACATTCCTCTCTTCCCCTGTCCAACCTATTTGGACTTATGTTGATCAGCTTTAATTACTCCTTGTCTATGCTACATAACCTCTAATGCCTAATGGTTAAGTTTCCGAATAGAATTATTTAATCATTTTTCTTCAACCGTTATAAATTCTGTTAACAGGCTACAAAAAGTGCATTTGCCTGTGATATGACTAGTATGGTTATCACACGTGCTGTTGTGGGTGCCACCTCGCTAAATTGGTACTCATACAAATTCTTCAATGTTGGCAGGTCTGAATGTTCTAGCAGACAGCCCTATATATACCGTGTGGTCAGTGGTGTAAAGTACTTAAGTAAAAATACTTTAAAGTACTACTTATGTCGTTTTTTAGGGTATCTGTACTTTACTTTACTAATTATATTTTTGACAACTTTTACTTCAATACATTCCTTAAGAAAATATTGTACTTTTTACTCCATACATTTTCCCAAAAGTACTCGTTACATTTTGAATGCTTAGCAGGACAGGACAATAATCCAATTCACGCACTTATCAACCGAACATCCCTGGTCACCCCTACTGCTTCTGATCTGGCGGACTCATGAAACACACATGCTCGTTTGTAAATGATGTCTGAATGAGTGTGCCCCTGGCTATCAGTACATTTAAAAAACAAGAAACTGGTGGTTTCTGGTTTGCTTAATATAAGGAATTTACTTATATTTATATTATATTTACTTATACTTTTACTTTTGATACTTAAGTACATTTTAGCAATTACATTTACTTTTGATACTTAAGTATATTTTAAACCAAATGCTTTTAGACTTTTACTCAAGTAGCATTTTACTGGGGGACTTTGACTTTTACTTGAGTCATTTTCTATTAAGGTATCTTTACTTTTACTCAAGTATGACAGTTGGGTACTTTTTCCACCACTGCCTGTGATATTCTCTCAGGTCTAGACTGCTAGCAGACAGACCTGTATATAACCTGTGATATTTTCTCAGGTCTAGACTGCTAGCAGACAGACCTGTATATAACCTGTGATATTTTCTCAGGTCTAGACTGCTAGCAGACAGTCTTATATATAACATGTGATATTCTCTCAGGTCTAGACTAGCAGACAGTCCTGTATATAGCATGTGATATTCTCTCAGGTCTAGACTGCTAGCAGACAGTCCTGTATATAACCTGTGATATTCTCTCAGGTCTAGACTGCTAGCAGACAGTCCTGTATATAGCATGTGATATTCTCTCAGGTCTAGACTGCTAGCAGACAGTCCTGTATATAGCATGTGATATTTTCTCAGGTCTAGACTGCTAGCAGACAGTCCTGTATATAGCATGTGATATTCTCTCAGGTCTAGACTAGCAGACAGTCCTGTAGATAGCATGTGATATTCTCTCAGGTCTAGGCTAGCAGACAATCCTGTAGATAGCATGTGATATTCTCTCAGGGCTAGACTGCTAGCAGACAGTCCTGTATATAGCATGTGATATTCTCTCAGGTCTAGACTGCTAGCAGACAACCCTGTATACACTTGACTATACTAAACATTAGGAACACCTTCCTAATATTGAGTTGCACCCCAGAACAGCCACAATTTGTCAGGGCATGGACTCTACAAGGTGTCGAAAGCGTTCCACATGGATGCTGACCCATGTTGATCCCAATGCTTCCCAAAGTTGTGTCAAAATGGCTGGATATCCTTTGGGTGGTGGACCATTCTTTCTTTTTTCTTCTTTTTTTTTACCCCCTTTTTCTCCCCAATTTCGTGGTATCCAATTATTAGTAGTTACTATCTTGTCTCATCTCTACAACTCCCGTACGGGCTCGGGAGACACGAAGGTCGAGAGCCATGCGTCCTCCGAAACACAACCCAACCAAGCCGCACTGCTTCTTAACACAGCGCGCATCCAACCTGGAAGCCAGCCACACCAATGTGTCGGAGGAAACACCGTACACCAAGTGACCTGGTCAGTGTGCACTGCGCCCGGCCCGCCACAGGAGTCGCTGGTGCGCGATGAGACAAGGATATCCCTACCGGCCAAACCCTCCCTAACCCGGACGACGCTAGGCCAATTGTGCGTTGCCCTATGGACCTCCCGGTCGCGGCCGGTTGCGACAGAGCCTGGGCTCGAACCCAGATTCTCTGGTGGCACAGCTAGCACTGCGATGCAGTGCCTTAGACCACTACGTGGTGGTGGACCATTCTTGACGCACACAGGAAACTGTTGAGTGTTTATTTTAAAACAGCAGCGTTGCAGTTCTTGACACAACCCAGTGCGCCCGGCACCTACTACTATACCCTGTTCAAAGTCACTTACATTTTTTGTCTTGCCCATTCACCCTCTGAATGGCAGATATACACAATCCATGTCTCAAGGCTTAAGAATCATTCTTTAACCTGTCTCCTCCCCTTCATCTACACTGATTGAAGTGGATTTAACAAGTGACATTAATAAAGGATTATAGCTTTCACCTGTATTCACCTTGTCAGTCTATTTCATTGAAATAGAAGTTTTCATAATGTTTTATATACTCAGTCTATAGCTTATGATATTCTCTCAGGCCTAAACTGTACTAGCAGGCAGCACCACACAACCTGTTTTCTCTCTATAGATCAGGGGTGTTCAACTCTTACTCTATGAGGTCCGAAGCTGGTTTTCTGTTTTACCTTATAATTAATTTCACACGCCTGGTGTCTCAGGTCTAAACCAGTCCCTGATTAAAGGGGAACAATGAAAAAATGCAGTGGGTCAGGCATCAAGGTCCAGAGTTGTGTTTGAAGGCTACAGATGTTCCAGCCCAACTGAGTGGAATGGCTGAGAGAATAAGCCTGTTTGTAAACAAACACCTTACAGGTAGGTAACACAGCTGTTATGTGTGCATACCAAATGTTTCAAGTTTAATTGGTCGTATGTACAGCATACACATGGTATACACCGTCCATAGAAATGCTTACTTGCAGGTTCCTTCTCGACAATGCAACAATAAGAAATAATAAAAGATAACAATATGAACATAAAGTAAATGGCTCAGTAGAATAAAATAAACATTTTAGTATAATACAAGGCACAATTTATAGTCCAATATTTACACATGTATCATAGAAAGGGGTGAATAGCGGGCAAGTGTTTAAATTGCGCACTATTAGCAATTTAAATGGCACCCTATTCCTGTGTACTATAAAGGGATTACACTGCCATTTGGGACTCAGACATGAAGTTTGCTTGCTGTACACTAATTATCATTACTGAACAAGATGTTTCATGAGCTGAAATAAAAGATCCCAGAAATGTTCCATATGCACAAAAAGCTTATTTCTCTTAGATTTTGTGCACTCATTTGTTTACATTCCTGTTAGTGAGCATTGCTCCTTTGCCAAAATAATCCATCCACCTGACAGGTGTGGCATACCAAGAAGCTGATTAAACAGCATGATAATCACACGGGTGCACCTTGTGCTTGGAACAATTAAGGTCACAAAAATGTTGTTACACAACACAATGCCATAGATGTCTCAAGTTTTGATGGAGCATGCAATTTTTTATTTTATTTTTATTTCACCTTTATTTAACCAGGTAGGCCAATTGAGAACAAGTTCTCATTTACAACTGCGACCTGGCCGAGATAAAGCAAAGCAGTGCGACAAAAACAACAACACAGAGTTACACAATTGGCATGCTGACTGCAGGAATGTCCACCAGAGCTGTTGCCAGAGAATTGAATGTTCATTTCTCTTCCAGAATTTGGCAGTACGTCCAACCAGCCTCACAACCGCAGACCACGTGCATGGTGTCATGTGGGCGAGCGGTTTGCTGATGTCAACCTTGTGAACAGAGTGCCCCATGGTGGTGGTAGGGTTATGATATGGGCAGGCATAAGCTACGGACAACGAACACAATTGCATTTTGTGTTCGTGGCAATTTGAATGCACAGAGATAACGTGACGGGATCCTGAGGACCATTGTCGTGCCATTCATCCGCCTCCAAAACTGCATGTTTCAGCATGATAATGCACGGCCCCATGTCGCAAGCATCTGCACACAATTCCTGGAAGCTGAAAATGTCCCAGTTCTTCCATGGTCTGCATACTCACCAGACATGTCACCCATTGAGCATGTTTGGGATGCTTTGGATCGACGTGTACGACAGCGTGTTCCATTTCCCGCCAATAACTTCGCACAGCCATTGAAGAGGAGTGGAACAACATTCCACAGGCCACAATCAACAGTCTGAACAACTCTATGCGAAGGAGATGTGTCACGCTGCATGAGGCAAATGGTGGTCACACCAGAAACTGACTGGTTTTCTGATCCACACCCTAACTTTTTTTAAGGTATCTGTGACCAACATATGCATATCTGTATTCCCAGTCATGTGAAATTCATAGATTAGGGCCAAGTTAATTTATTTAAATTGACTGATTTCCTTATTTGAACCACAACATGCAAAAACTGTTGCATGTTGCGTTTGATCAATTTCCCACAAACAAAAGGGGGGTCTCAACTTAGAGTTGAGAGTTAGAATAGTAGAATACCCAAGGAGCAATTTCAAAATTTGGTTATGCATTAGCAGTTTTTCTCTTATGTCAGTCAGTGATAGTCACTCAATTGGCCATGTCAGCAAAAAAAAATGTAGATTGGTATATTAGTCTAGCAGCCAGCTATCTAAACTTATAGTAATCACGGTCAAATAACCGCCCGGCCATTGATTTTGTTAGTCAGTCTGACTTCGATATCATATTAAAAACTGAAAACATTCTTTCCACCCTATCGCAAAATGTGTAGAATTGCACGAAATGACCTGTAAAATTGCTAAATCTTCTCTCCACCAAATGTGTAGAATTGCAACAAACTTGTTTAGAACAGCAACATTTTCTCTCCACCCCATGGCCAAATGTGTAGAATTGCAACAAACTTGTTTAAAACAGCAACATTTTCTCTACACCCCATGGCCAAATGTGTAGAATTGCAACAAACTTGTTTAAAACAGCAACATTTTCTCTACACCCCATGGCCAAATGTGTAGAATTGCAACAAACTTGTTTAGAACAGCAACATTTTCTCTACACCCCATGGCCAAATGTGTAGAATTGCAACAAACTTGTTTAGAACAGCAACATTTTCTCTACACCCCATGGCCAAATGTGTAGAATTGCAACAAACTTGTTTAAAACAGCAACATTTTCTCTACACCCCATGGCAAAATGTGTAGAATTGCAACAAACTTGTTTAGAACAGCAACATTTTCTCTACACCCCATGGCCAAATGTGTAGAATTGCAACAAACTTGTTTAAAACAGCAACATTTTCTCTACACCCCATGGCCAAATGTGTAGAATTGCAACAAACTTGTTTAAAACAGCAACATTTTCTCTACACCCCATGGCAAAATGTGTAGAATTGCAACAAACTTGTTTAAAACAGCAACATTTTCTCTACACCCCATGGCAAAATGTGTAGAATTGCAACAAACTTGTTTAAAACAGCAACATTTTCTCTACACCCCATGGCAAAATGTGTAGAATTGCATGACATGAATTAATTAAATTATCACCTAACAAAGTAAACAATACACATGCACTTCTAAATGTAATTTGACTGACTAACATAGTCATATTTGATTATTGACCGCCACCCCTACATAGGCCTATAGCTTCTGCCTCTAAATGCCATGCCTATGAAGGGTAGGCCCTAATGGTCTTTGTTTGTTTTTCCTTTGAGTCCTTATTTTCAACCTCGAGCACAAGGTGGCGCCAGTTTGATGTAATTCGTGTTCACAGCTTCAATGTTTTTACAATATTACAATTCCAGGCTGCCATAGGACAAAAATCAAACTAACACCCTTGGGGTGTGCACCATATTTACATTGAATTCCAACGTGATGTTTTCTCACAAAAAGTTATATCAAATCAAATAAATTGCTGTAGAATTTTGTGGAGTGCTAGCGGTGTCGAATCGTGCAGAAGATCCTTACGGAGGTCAGGGTGTTGGAGTGTGGGCAGGCTTAGCGATGGGCTGGTCCAGGCGCGCTCAACGATGAAAAACAACGGGGATATATACCAACGGCCGCGGTAGAGGCAGACATCGCGGAATCACCAAGCATTGTAAACATTAGCGTTGCATTTTAATTCCTGCAGATAGTGTTATTTGGGTTTTAATTCCTACGACAGAGGGTGTGACGCGCCCCCACAAAGGACAAGGCGCGGACAATGCACTGAGGTAAGCACTCAACATAACTTAACATACCTGAATGTTTTTTTCATTGATGTAAATTCGTTTTGAGTAATTTAACCTATCAACATATTCGTGACAATCCATTTGCCGATACACACCTTTCATTTGGTGACATTGCTCCGCAATTAAATGTAAGCCTATACTATAATGTGTGATGCATGCCTGCCATAACACTGATGGGAGAATGACCAGTGATGTAGAAAATAAAACCATCTCCAACCTGAAATGAATAACATTTCTAATTCCCTATAATATAATTTCAAAAGCCTAGTAGATCCACCTTTTTCTCCCAACTGTGCTGCCAACTATGGCCTACATTTTTATTGGTCTGCTAATCATCACCAGCAATCTGTTCTGCCGCAGCAGACATGGATGCCTATGATTTATGGACATTCTTCATCAGAATAGTATAGCCTATCTATTCTTTTCGATGTTAGAAATGCGTTTCTCTTGGCTTTTAACGTATTACATGGTGGTTCTGTTATATTTGAGTTTACATAGCCCATGCAGGGCAGATGCTCTTATTTTCCAACGTCAAACCGCATAAAGGGAATTGGATTATGTCACGAGGAGGGACCGTCTTGCATGGATGCGCCCTTTATTTGTAATTTTATGGGATTGGTCATTTCGCTTTTTATTATGCAGATTGGGGCCTGTGTAACCAGGCTATAATGGATTCGTGAGGACAAAAAGTGGCGTCTCCGCTCACCTCTTGGTAACACCACAACATAGCTCGGCATATTGCGGGTGGCCATCAGTTTAGATCTTCCTGCCAGGCAGGGCTGAAACATCAGTCGCGCAGTGGGAGCTGATGTTGCAGCGCTGCTCGCCTGGTTGCTAGGCAGCCGTGCAGGGGGCATGGGGTATCATATGAGGGATGCTGCTATGGAGGAACTGAACAAAATGGAGAGGCTAGGCCTATTTTTTAAGGAGTCACTTGAATCCACTTCCTTGCTCTGGTCAGATGATCATTTGTTTTGAACAGACCTAGTGGTTAGAGCGTTGGGCCAGTAACCGAAAGGTTGCTGGATCAAATCCCCACGCTGACAAGATAAACATCTGTCATTCTGCCCCTGAGCAAGGCAGTTAACCCACTGTTCCCCGGGCCCCGAAGACTTGGATGTCGATTAAGGCAGCCCCGTACCTCTCTGATTCAAAGGGGTTGGGTTAAATGCGGAAGACACATTTCAGTTGAAGGCATTCAGTTGTACAACTGACTAGGTATCCCCCTTTCCCTTTCCTAAGCTTAAGTAAACAATCAAATGGCTTCTTTCATGTACAGTGCATTCAGAAAGTATTCAGACCCCTTCACTTTTTCCACATTTTGTTACGTTACAGCCTTATTCTAAAATGGATGACATAAATATTTTACCACATCAATCGACACACAATACCCCATAAGGACAAAGCAAAAACAGGTTTTTAGAAATCTTTGCAAATTTATTAAAAATAAAAAACAGAAATACCTTAAGTATTCAGAACCTTTGCTATTAAACTCAAAATTAAGCTCAGGTGCATCCTGTTTCCATTGATCTTCCTTGTTATTTTTCTACAACTTGATTGGTGTCCACCTGTGGTCAATTTAATTCATTGGACATGATTTGGAAAGGCACACACCTGTCTATATCATGTCGCACAGTTGACAGTGCATGTCCGAGCAAAAACCAAGCAATGAGGTCAAAGGAATTGTCCGTGGAGCTCCGAGACAGGATTGTGTCGAGGCACAGATCTGGGGAATGGTACCAAAACATTTCAACAGTATTGATGGTCCCCAAGAACACAGTAGCCTCCATCATTCTTAAATGGAAGAAGTTTGGAACCAGCAAGACTCTTCCTAGAGGTGGCCGCATGGCCAAACTACATCATTGGGGGAGAAGGGCCTTGGTCAAGGAGGGGACCAAGAACCCGATGGTCACTCTGACAGAGCTCCAGAGTTCCTCCGTGGAGATGGGAGAACCTTCCAGAAGGACAATCTCTGCATCACTCCACCAATCAGGCCTTTATGGTAGAGTGGCCAGACTGAAGCCACTCCTCAGTAAAAGGCACATGACAGCCCGCTTGGAGTTACCAAATGGCATCTAATTGACTCTCAGACCATGAGAAACAAGATTCTCTGGTCTGATGAAAACATGATTGAACTCTTTGGCCTGAATGCCAAGCATCACGTCTGGAGGAAACCTGGCATCATCTCTATGGTGAAGCATGGTGGTGGCAGCATCATGCTATGGGGGTGTTTTTCAGCAGCAGCGATTGCGAGACTAGTCAGGATCGAGGGAAAGATGAATGGTGCAAAGTACAGAGAGATCTTTGATGAAAACCTGCTCCAGAGCGCTCAGGACCTCAGACTGGGGCGAAGGTTCACCTTCCAACAGGACAACGACCCTAAGCACACAGCCAAGACAACGCAGGAGTGGCTTCGAGACAAGTCTCTGAATGTCCTTGAGTGGCTCAGTCAGGGCCCTCACTTGAACCCGATCAAACATCTCTGGAGAGACCTGAAAATAGCTGTGCAGCGACGCTCCCCATCCAACCTGACATAGCTTGAGAGCGTCTGCAGAGAAGAATGGGAGAAACTCCCCAAATACATGTGTGGCAAGCTTGTAGTGTCATATCCAAGAAGACTTGAGGCTGTAATCAATCGCTGCCAAAGGTGCTTCAACAAAGTACTGAGTAAAGGGTCTGAATACTCATATAAATGTGATATTTCAGTTTTCGATTTTTAATGCATTTGCTAAAATGTCAAAACTGTGTGAAAAAAAATTGATGAAGGAAAAAAATGATTTAATACATTTTAAAACAAGGCTGTAACGTAACAAAATATGGAAAAGGTCAACCGGTCTGAATACTTTCTGAATGCACTGTATGTTCATCAATAGCCTATAATTAGCTATTGCTTGAAGTAGGTTATTGTCAGCAGCACATTATCATTACTGTGTATTTCTCCCTCACAGTGGAGGGGTAGACTTTTATCTGTGGAGTAATGGGTGGGTGTATGTAGATAAGACAAGCACTCAGCATTTGTTCATGGCACAAGCCCTTTATACTCTGAGAGAAATCTTGTCTCTGGTGAACCAGCCACATCATGGAGACTGTGTTGAAGATTAGTTTCTAGGAACTCTGATAGTCTCAATGTATAATATGCCAGTGTATCTGTCCTTAGGGGGACGCCAAAGGTTACATGACTAAATGGAGTCTATTTCACTGCATTATCATTCATTTGTAGGTGAAACCGACGTCCGTGTGCTTCTAACAATATAGCTCCACTGCCCCTAGTGGACTAGTGGTCCTCTGCTCACAAACACACGTGACCCCCTTCCTTGACAAACTACTAACCGATTGAGCTACAGAAAAATATCTAATTCGATAGCTCCATTGGCGACATTTCAAGCTAGCTGTGGAGTGAGCTTATGGCATGTTCTTAACTCCGTAGCATTAGCCTACATAGTTTCATGCAGCTATTAGCAATGGAATCGGTTCAATTGTAGCCTAAGTGTACAGATAAACTACACACAAGCTTATGTGGAATATCTTTTATGTTCCAGATACTAATACTTATCATAAACATTATCGGTATGAAGTAAGTCAGAAAATCAATAATGTATGGAGACCTAATGCCGGAAGAGGAAGGGAGACAGATGCAGGAGAGAGGAGACAGTGGCGACATTGCTGTCTGGGGAGATGCACTGTCTCCATTTACCGAATCCAGGAAAGTGCTTAAGGTAGACAGACCCTTCCTGTGTTGTAACTTTAATGTGTTACAGAGTTAATGTTTAAGTTAATTCATTGAGCTGTATCTAAAGATATTTCTTTACAGTTATTTACATATGTAATTGTATTGGTTAGTATTGAATTACGCTTTTGACTGCAAGTTCCAGAATGCCTTGCGACAGGAAGTAGAGAGTGAACGCGCTAGTTAAGTGCAATTAACAGGTGATTGATGGCTCCTTTGCGCTAGCAGCTTGCTGGCATTGCTCTGTAGAATCTAAAGTTGTTAAATGTAACGTGATCAAGAATTATTACTAAAAGAAGCTTTCATATCAAACCCGACGTCCCGAGTCATTACTTTGAAGATAGTTATTCTATATCCTGGCCCTTTCCTTGGTTCAACTAGAGCTGTCTTTGTATCTTTTTAGACTACGTTTTATCTAGGCTCCATGTTCCGTTTAAAACATGTCATGAAAATGCATTCTCAAGATCCCAGTTCTTCTGCTGAACTTTAAAGCTGCCTGTTTGTCTATTTTTCATAGATTTTCTATTGCTGAGTGTGCATTTTGATATTTCTTTCCAGTTAACATCCTTCATCCTCCTCAATGTGTTGTTCCAACCTAGGTAGTGCATGACAGCCATTGGTTCAGAAGAATGCCCACTCATCATTGATTGTGTATAGTTCACAAGTTTGCGCATAATTGTTGATAACTATAAATGAAAACCATAATTACATCCTTTCAGAAGCCTTGCTCTAATCTCAGGGCATGTTCCGTGTGTTTAGATGCTGATGGTTTGACAGATTTTCTGCAACGATTTTCCAGCATCCTGTCCAGTTTAGAAATCTACCAAGCTGATACAGCAGAACATGTAACCATTTACCCCTGGTCACGATCATTTTACATAATGTATTATCAGACCGATCAGTTCCTCCTGTCCCTGTTTGTTCGTTTAGAACACACCCAGGCTATTAAAACCCTTTCCTGCAGTCAAGTGACTAAATCCCCCTCTAGTGGCCTCATTGGTGGAATGTTATTAATGTTTTTATTAATAAACATTATTTCAAAAACTCCGCTGACAATCAGGTGTTTCTATTTAAAACGGTTTTGTTATATTTCAGTCTTCTGTGATATAGAAAGTGTAATATTGGGATGCAAACTCAAAATATACATTTAAACTCTTATCTTTTTTTTAAAGCCCATAACCATGTGTGTGAGGTCTGTACTTTTCTTTCAAAGTATCTTTGTTTAATACTACTAAGAAACATTCTGTATGACCCTGATTTAGCCCACTGCAGTAAAAGGTTAAATCATCTGACTAAATAATGAGGACCGGAGCACAGAAGAGACGACAAATATTATACAAGGGTTAATTTAAAACGTTAACATCCCTACCAATAATGCTCAAGAGGAACTTTGATTAAAGCAATCCAACGCAATTTGGCCTGTTCATTTATGAAAGATGATCTCATTATTATGCATATAATTATGCTTGAATATTCAGGAAGATATCAACGCTGAGTTTTCTGTTATTTTTAGAACTTGAGATGAAAAGGGGGTATAGATCTAAAGTGCCAATGACAAAGACACTGTATCTTCACCCAGATATTTTTTTTTAAGTTAGCTAGGTAGTGACAACTGGCTGAGATGAAAGCGGGTTAGCATGGATAAACAAGACAGAATCAATGCTGACTTTTTCCAAAGTAGTTCCATAATTAGTTTGTATCCACTAACTGCACTTTCTCTCATTAACCTAATGAAAGCCTGGCCAGAGAAATCAATCTGGGACTACTTATGTAATACTCCTATTCACCCCCTCTTTCCTCTAACTGCATCTCCAGCTCTCAGAGTCAGGAGAAAGGCCTGGCTGCCATATCAATCCAGTGAAAGAGGCCGGTGCATTTACACAGATCAATAAATATTTGCACACATGCACATTAAATGTGGTTTCCACATGACCAGCTCCTAAATTGGACTGGCAGAGGCTCATCATATAACCAGCAGTCAGAGCTCCCTTGTCAGAGCTCCCCTCTTCTTCTCTTTCCTCCGGTTTTTCCTGGAGCTCAGGTGATGAGGCTGGGGAGCAGGAGGAGGAGGAAGTAGTGGTGGAGGAGTAGTATATTTGTCCTGAGGACCCGGTTGGACATGATTCCAGTTTGGGAAACCCTGGTCTACACCAACAGGGTCACCAGGAGGGACCAGCCAATGAAGATGGAAGTCCCACCCAGTTGACTAGATTAAAATGGTGGAAGCCCTCAATGGCGCAGCCCATGCTAATACAGCCTTTTGGCCAATAGAGGATTTTATCATTCGCTATCATTCTCTATGGCCCTGCCCTAAATAGTAATTCCTTTGACCAGAGCTGTATGGGCCCTGGTCAAGTGTGGTGCACTATATAGGGAATAGGGTGCCATTTGGGATGCAGTCACACTCACACTCACAACCACACCACAGTACAGCATGAACTAGGACCTGCCAGGGCAGAGGCCACAGAAATGTGTCTGTTTATATCAATCAATCAAATGTATTTATAAAGCCCTACTTACATCAGCTGATGTCACAAAGTGCTGTACAGAAACCCAGCCTAAAACCCCAAACAGCAAGCAATGCAGGTGTAGAAGCGCGGGGGCTAGGAAAAACTGCCTAGAAAGGCCGGAACCTAGGAAGAAACCTAGAGAGGAACCAGGCTATGAGGGGTGGCCAGTCCTCTTCTGGCTGTGCCGGGTGGAGATTACAACAGAACATGGCCAAGATGTTCCAATGTTCATAGATGACCAGCAGGGTCAAATAATAATAATCACAGCCGATCATTCAGAGTATCTCTACCGCTCCTGCTGTCTCTAGAGAGTTGAAAACAGCAGGTCTGGGAGAGGTAGCACGTCCGGTGAACAGGTCAGGGTTCCATAGCCGCAGGCAGAACAGTTGAAACTGGAGCAGCAGCATGACCAGGTGGACTGGGGACAGCAAGGAGTCATCAGGCCAGGTGGTCCTGAGGCATGGTCCTAGTGCTCAGGTCCTCCGAGAGAGAGAAAGAAAGAAAGAAAGAAAGAATGAAAGTGAGAAAGAGAGAGAGAGAAAAGAGAGAGAGAAATAGAGAGAGAAATAGAGAGAGCATACTTAAATTCACACAGGACACTGGATAAGACAGGATAAATACTCCAGATATAACAGACTGACTCTAGCCCCCCAACACATAAACTATTGCAGCATAAATACTGGAGGCTGAAACAGGAGGGGTCGGGAGACACTGTGGCCCCGTCCGACAATACCCCCGGACAGGGCCAAACAGGCAGGCTATAACCCCACCCACTTTGCCAAAGCACAGCCCCTACACCACTAGAGGGATATCTTCAACCACCAACTTACCATCCTGAGACAAGGCCGAGTATAGCCCACGAAGATCTCCCCCACGGCACAAACACAAGGGGGAGTGCCAACCCGGATAGGAAGACCACGTCGGTGACTCAACCCACTCAAGTGACGCACCCCTCCTAGGGACAGCATGGAAGAGCACCAGTAAGCCAGTGACTCAGCCCCTGTAATAGGGTTTGAGGCAGAGAATCCCAGTGGAGAGAAGGGAACCGGCCAGGCAGAGACAGCAAGGGCGGTTTGTTGCTCCAGTGCCTTTCCGTTCACCTTCACACTTCTGGGCCAGACTACACTCAATCATAGGACCTACTGAAGAGATGAGTCTTCAATAAAGACTTAAAGGTTCAGACCGAGTCTGTGTCTCTCACATGGATAGGCAGACCATTCCATAAAAATGGAGCTCTATAGGAGAAGGCCCTGCCTCCAGCAGTTTGCTTAGAAATTCTTGGGACAGTAAGGAGGCCTGCGTCTTGTGACCATAGCGTACGTGTAGGTATGTACGGCAGGACCAAATTGGAAAGATAGGTAGGAGCAAGCCCGTGTTATGCTTTGTAGGTTAGCAGTAAAACCTGGAAATCAGCTCTTGCCTTAACAGAGAGACAGTATAGAGAGGCTAGCACTGGAGTAATATGATCACATTTTTTGGTTCTAGTCAAGATTCTAGCAGCCGTGTTTAGCACTAACTGAAGTTTATTTAGTGCTTTATCCGGGTAGCCGGAAAGTAGAGCATTGCAGTAGTCTAACCTAGAAGTGACAAAAGCATGGATACATTTTTCTGCATAATTTTTGGGCAGAAAGTTTATGATTTTTAAAATGTTACGTAGATGGAAAAAAGCTATCCTTGAAACAGTATTGATATGTTCGTCAAAAGAGAGATCAGGGTCCAGAGTAACGCAGAGGTCCTTCACAGTTTTATTTGAGACGACTGTAAAACCATCAAGATTAATTGTCAGATTCAACAGAAGATCTCTTTGTTTCTTGGGACCTAGAACTAGCATCTTTGTTTTGTCCGAGTTTAAAAGTAGAACATTTGTCGCCATCCACTTCCTGGAACACAGGCTTCCAAGGAGGGCAATTTTGGGGCTTCACCATGTTTCATCGAAATGTACAGCTGTGTGTCGTCCACATAGCAGTGAAAGTTAACATTATGTTTCCGAAGGACATCACCTAGAGGTAAAATATATAGTGAAAACAATAGTGGTCCTAAAACGGAGCCTTGAGGAACACCGACATTTACAGTTGATTTGTCAGAGGACAAATCATCTACAGACAAACTGATATCTTTCCGACAGATAAGATCTAAACCATGTAGACCAATTTGGGTTTCCAATCTTTCCAAATGAATGTGGTGATCGATGGTATCAAAAGCAGCACTAAGGTCTAGGAGCACGAGGACAGATGCAGAGCCTCGGTCTGACGCTATTAAAAGGTAATTTACCACCTTCACAAGTGCAGTCTCAGTGCTATGACGGGGTCTAAAACCAGACTGAAGCATTTCGTATACATTGTTTGTCTTCAGGAAGGCAGTGAGTTGCTGCGCAACAGCTTTTTCAAAACATTTTGAGAGGAATGGGAGATTCGATGTAGGCCGATAGTTTTTTATATTTTCTGGGTCAAGGTTTGGCTTTTTCAAGAGAGGCTTTATTACTGCCACTTTTAGTGAGTTTGGTACACATCCGGTGGATAGAGAGCCGTTTAATATGTTCAACATAGGAAGGCCAAGCAAAGGAAGCAGCCTTTTCAGTAGTTTAGTTGGAATAGTCTATGCAGCTTGAAGGTTTAGAGGCCATGATTATTTTCATCATTGTGTCAAGAGATATAGTATTAAAAAACTTGAGTGTCTCCCTTGATCCTAGGTCCTGGCAGTGTTGTGCAGACTCAAGACAACAGAGCTTTGGAGGAATACGCAGATTTAAAGAGTCGTCCGTAATTTGCTTTCTAATGATCATGAGCTTTTCGTCAAATAATTCCATGAATTTATCACTGCTGAAGTGAAAGAGAGAATGGATGGAAAGCTTAGGCAAATAAATAAGTAACCTGTATTAAAACTGATGAAAAATCAACCTGAATGTGGTGATACAGTACACATAATTAAGGTTTTTCTGTGATAGTGCACAATGCTTTCTGTGTACCAAGGCTAATTCAAGTTTGTACCACCACAGAATAAAATCCTTCAAATGAAAGGTTGTGGGCAGCAGTTCATCCATACTATTAGGCCTGGTGGTGGGAGTGACTTGGTATTTGGGAGTAGATTTAATGCATTAGGGAGGAGGAATTAAGAGTGCATTTAGATCAGTGGCGGTCGGTGCAGTTTAAGATGAGGGAGGGCGATTATTTTTTTATGAGCATGGCCTTATTTCTATTACAGCAAATTGGATGGCTGTCATTCATATTCCATTCACCCAGTTCAATGTAACATTGATAGGTTTAGGCTACTACATGATGCTTCAATTTTCTCTCTACCCATCATGAGGTTGCTACAACCTAGCCTATGAATGAAAGTTGTCGAGAGAAAATTTTGAGGTGAAAGACAGTGACACAAGGACAGACAGTGACATTCAATACTTTCACACTCTTGCCTGCATCTAGCTGATCTAGGGTGTAATCATTAGTCCTAAAGTTGCAAACAAGACTTTCTCATGCAGGTATGTTTATCCCCGTTTGCTTCCATTTAAGAAACGTTTTTTCAACAGAATACAACCTTGATCACACATAAACACAGTTCACTTTCATAGCAGCCACATTGTATTCCTTCTTGCATCTACATGCTCACTTCCTCTCACCTTTTCCCTTTGCTTGCGGATTTCAATGCACGACACATCAGATGTCTGTGACCAGGCAAAAAATAATTTCTAAGCCAAACCATATCATAACCACTAACCGCTAAAAACAGCCTACATTTTTGTCACCATATTAGCTAAAGTAATGTCATAGTCAGCTAATAGAACTAACACGTTAGTAAACCCGCTACAATCATGCAGTACAGCGTACAGTCAGTTTAGCAGTTACACTGGCGAGCCCCCGGTGGCAATAAATTAGTAAAACCAAAGCTTACCTTGACTTGGAAAAGTTCAAGTGTTGGATAGCCATAGCTTGCTAGCTAACATAGAATCCCTCGCTGTTTGAGCTGGGTGTGAGTAGGTTAAACTAGCTAGCTGCATTAACTACCTAAGTAAGTACTCCTAATTCCTCTCTCTCTCTTGCTTCTACACTTTTGAATAAATTAATTTGTTTAAAACTGTTAAACTATTGTCTTTCTCTCTCTTTGAGTCAACTACTCACCACATTTTATGCTCTGCAGTGCTAGCTAGCTGTAGCTTATGCTTTCAGTACTAGATTAATTCTCGGATCCTTTGATTGGGTGGACAACATGCCAGTTCATGCTGCAAGAGCTCTGATCGGTTGGAGGATGTCCTCCGGAAGTTGTCGTAATTACTGTGTAAGTCTATAGAAGGGGTGAGAACCATGAGCCTTCTAGGTCAATGTACCCAGAGGAAGACGGATATGGCTTCCATAGACGGAAGCTAGCTGTCCTCCAGCTACACCATGGTGCTACCCTACAGAGTATTGTTGAGGCTACTGTAGACCTTCATTGTAAAACAGTGTGTTTTAATTAGTGACGTGAACGTCTGGTGACGTGAATATATTTAGTATAGTTTTAGCTAAAAAGGAACATTTTAAATGTTTCACTATTTTATTTTTATGAAATTCACTGAGGATGGTGATTCCATTCCTCCTCTGAGGAGCCGCCACTGATTTAGATAGTAGTAGAATGTTTACAGATTATGGGTAAAAACTGTTTGGGAGCTTGGGAAACCTTACCAACACAAAGTGCATATCCTGAAATTCACCATTGACTATTTAAAGGGATAGTTCAACCAAAATATACATTTTTATAATTCAGAGAAATGCACATAGATTTGTATTTTTGGTTAAATATACATTTAGCATCTGAGTTCATCACCATGTTTGCCTATTGTTGAGATGTTTACAATACCAGGCATGTTATTTTCATGTGATTTTCATGTGAAATATATTTTTCATCATTACTCACAATGACAAAGCAAAAACAGGTTCTTAGAAATATTTGCTTTTTTTTTTTAACTACTGAAATATCACATTTACATAAGTATTCAGACCTTTTACTCAGTAATTTGTTGAATCACCTTTGGCAGCGATTACAGCATTGAGTCTTCTTGGGTATGACGCTACAAGCTTGGCACACCTGTATTCTTCTCTGCAGTTCCTCTCAAGCTCTGTCAGGTTGGATGGGGTGCGTCGCTGCACAACTATTTTCACGTCTCTCCAGAGATATTCGATTGGGTTGAGTCCGGGCTATGGCTGGGCCACTCGAGAACATTCAGACACTTGTCCCGAAGCCACTCCTGCGTTGTCTTGGCTGTGTGCTTAGGGTCATTGTTCTGTTGGAAGATGAACCTTCGCCCCAGTCCGAGGTCCTGAGCGCTCTGGCGCAGATTTTCACCAAGGATCTCTCTGTACTTTGCTCTGTTAATCTTTCCCTCGATCCTGACTAGTTTCGCAATCCCTGCTGCTGAAAAACATTTCCACAGCATGGTGCTGCCACCACCATGCTTCACCATAGAGATGATGCCAGGTTTCCTCCAGACGAGATGCTTGGCATTCAGGCCAAAGAGTTCACTCATGTTTTCATCAGACCAGAGAATCTTGTTTCTCATGGTCTGAGAGTCAATTAGATGCCCTTTGGTAACTCCAAGCGGGCTGTCATGTGCCTTTTACTGAGGAGTGGCTTCAGTCTGGCCACTCTACCAGAAAGGCCTGATTGGTGGAGTGCAGCAGGGATGGTTGTCCTTCTGGAAGGTTCTCCCATCTCCACAGAGGAACTCTAGAGCTATGTCAGAGTGACCATCGGGTTCTAGGTCTACTCTCTGACCAAGGCCCTTCTCCCCCGATTGCTCAATTTGGCCGGGCAGCCAGCTCCAGGAAGAGTCTTGGTGTTTCCAAACTTCTTACATTAAGAATGATGGAGGCCACTGTGTTCTTGGGGA
Organism: Salvelinus namaycush; assembly: GCF_016432855.1. Lineage (NCBI taxonomy): Eukaryota > Metazoa > Chordata > Actinopteri > Salmoniformes > Salmonidae > Salvelinus > Salvelinus namaycush. Next base: position 34,075,572 of record NC_052307.1, read on the forward strand.
TCTTCAATGCTGCAGACATTTTTTTTGGTACCCTTCCCCACATCTGTGCCTCGACACAATCCTGTCTCGGAGCTGTACGGACAATTCCTTCGACAACATGGCTTGGTTTTTGCTCTGATGTGCACTGTCAACTGTGAGACCTTATATAGACAGGTGTGTGCCTTTCCAAATCATGTCCAATCAATTGAATTTACCACAGGTGTAGTCCAAGTTGTAGAAATATCTCAAGGATAGTCAATGGAAACAAGATGCACCTGAGATCAATTTCGAGTCTCATAGCAAATGGTCTGAATACTTATGCAAATAAGCTATTTCTGTTTATTTGTAAGAAATTTCTAAATACCTCATAAATTATTTTATTTAAGCAATTTTAGAATAAGGCTGTAATGTAACAAAATGTGGGAAAAGTTAAGTGGTCTGAATGCTTTCTGAAGGCACTGTGCATGTGGCTAATCGGAGTAGTTTCAGATAGCACAGGAGAGAGGGCGTGTTTGTGGTCTTATCTGCTGTTAGCAGAAATGTGTATGTTCACTGGCGGAGGGTTGGTTGGCTCTTTTTGAAAACCTTTACGGTAAGTCTTACTGGTTCTCCCATTACTGGCCCTCTATGATTGAGTTGACTTCCTGCTGGCGGGCGTTGTAATGTTGCTGTCTGACCTCTTACTGCTAATGCTGCATTTCTCCACTTCCCATTGGTTCCGCTAGCCAACAGCCCACACAGGCTTTACTCTGTGGAATATCTCATCCCTGGTTTTGGGGTGGGAGATAAGCTCCTGTGTCTATGTTGAAAGTTGAGGCTTGGTACCTACAGTAGATTACAATAAAATAAAAATAAAAATACAGTCCATTCATGCACTGTATTTGTTGCATAAATTAAGAGTGTGTGCGTCACTAGCAGGACTTAAAAATGCGTTTTTCTAAATGTATATCTTTCTATTTGAAACAGAAATTAATGGATCTTCTTCTCCTCTTCCCAGCTCTCCCCACCCCTCGTCCTGTGGCACCCCCTTGTGAGCAGTAGAAGATGAGCACCTCGCCCACCCCTAAGGGCACGCCTGTGCAGCAGAGCTCCAGCGATGGGGGCCCTAGTGATGGGGTCCTCGAGGCTCTTGTGTCTCCACAGCACTCTACACCTGGCTCCTCCGGGCCCCAACACAAGAAACGCGTCTCCAGCCTCCTGCAGAGCCCGGTGAGTAAAACACTGTGTGTGTGTGCGTGCGTCCTGTCTGTTTGGGTCTGTGAGCGCACACACGTGTCTGTTTGTGCATATGCACATAACTTTTCAAGGAGCGGTTTTAAAAAGTCCCACTTCAGTTTTGCATTATGGACATCCCTTACTCACTCTACCCTGACCTCCCCCTCATCCCATCGTTCCACGCTGTGTCCAATCCCTCTGCCCTCCACTCTCCCTTCCCCCTCATTAGATCTCCAAAGATATGATTATCTCCACAGCTCAGATTTAATCTGCTCTGAATCACCACTTGACAGCTGCAGACGGGAGCCTTTGCCATAGTGTGTGTGTGTGTGTGTGCGCATGTGCCGTGCTTGTGTGCAAGCGACACAAAAAGGAGGCCTGGAGTTGTGAAGATAGAAGTAGCAGCGGACAGTGCTAATGAATGGCGAGAGGGAAATGCATTAGATGATTCGGTTTAAAAGCCTTTTATTGTGAACATTTGATGTGTCTGTCTGCTTTAGGAACTATGCTGCTCTATGCAGTATTTGTGAGTGTGTTTGGGTGAGTGTTTTAGCCCTCAGGCTAATTGTGTGTGCATTTTAGCAGCATGCAGACTAATGTGTGTGTGTGTGTGTGTGTGTGCGTGCGTGCAGTCGTTCCGTGAGGAGCTGGATGTTCTGATCCAGGAACAGATGAAGAAGGGAGGCAGCAGCTCCAACCTCTGGGCTCTGAGGCAGCTAGCTGATTACATGGCCTCTCACGGCTCACCTGCCGCCCTGTCCGCCTCCAGTACAGGTACACACACAAACAAATATACTCCTGTTAAAATAGACGTCACCCAGACATTGAGCCAAATAGAAATCGATTGCAAAATTTCCCTAACATCAAGACACAGACAAATAACTCCCCAAATCACCTCACCAACAGATAAAACACACACAAGATAATGTTCTGTGATCTGCTATTGACTTCTCTCTCTGTGTAGGCATGATGATGGTGACACCCATCAACGACCTGCATGGCTTGGAGCCCAGCGGCATGGTGAAGGGAGAGAGGCTGATGCGTTGTAAACTGGCCAGTGTCCACCGCCTTCTGGACCTTTACGGCTGGGCCCAGCTCAGCCACACCTGCCTCACCGTGAGTAGACTTGCCTGGCTGACACTCTTTCTGTGTTTCTCTCTATCATTCTTTTGCTTTGTTCTTTTAGAGCCCTATTTTGACAATGCAAAAAGCACTACTGTTCAAAGAGATGGTTTTAGTACCATCATTACCATTACAATGTCCATGAGTAGGGCTGTTGCGGTGACCGTATTACCGCCACACCGGCGGTCACGAGTCATGAAGGCAGTCAAATTCCACATGACCATTTAATGCCGGTAATTAGGCTTCTCCAAGCTCTGTTGCTGCTGCTGGTCATTAGTAGCCTACCAAACTTGCTAACTGCCTGGTACTCAGCACTCTATTGTACCTCTAATCACTCTGACATCAACGCAAATGTAATCGAAGATCTAATCAAACACTTCATGAGAGCCCATGAGCTCATGTTGCGGAAAATTTCTATAGCCTACGTAATTGCGGGAGAAAACAGAGTGATGGCCGCTAATAAAAATAGGAGGATCCTATCAGCTTTCTATAGGCTAGGCCTACTATATGTATTTCTCAACTTTCCTAATATTAAGCACATTGCTTATCTTTACAACAGGAGTATAGCTTACCTGGCTGGCATGAAAATAAACCACGGGGAAAAGCATCCTCCATTCGCTATTTAAGTGCATAGATTACATGTATTTTTTCCCGCTGCCCCCGTTTCGATACAGGTGCATCATAATGGTCCATTCTAAATCAAAACAAATTTCACACATATATTATTTGGTATATGTAAAGACAAGATTAAATCAAGAATAGTCTGATGGGTGACAATATTAGCCTATCACCTGTAGTATATATTATCACTTGTGAATGATGCCCAGCATAAGAAACAATGCCCTTTTTTTGTGACTTTTTCTAATCATAGTCACACACCTCATGTAGCCTAGTCCATAGGCCTATATGTTTTAATAAGGTTTGTATCACAACTAAATTGGCCAAATAACTTCTTAAAATTAAGAAAATTAATCCACTTTACAAGGGATTTAGAGCCTAACTGGCATACATAAGCAGCGCGTGAGTTTCATGTTTGGGGAAGATCATTTTCACCATAAAAATGCTACTTTTTTAAATAAAAGCATTACATGCATAATTGCATTTGCGGTTACTTTTGATAATGGTGTTTTCCTGCTAATGGAACATATGCGCTTATAGCCTTCTACCATGAGCTCATTGCTGCTCTTATAATGTGAAGAAATAGCCTAATAGTTTATCAACATTTTAAGATAAATGTTCTGATCTGTTACGTCAGCCACATTGCATAAAAACTTTGTTTTTTTTATGCTAGTGGTTGTATTAATTTGGGATCTATCGCATCCCACAACTGTCCCAGACTGTTTGGAATATTTATTTCTTGCACAGAATAGATTAGGTCGACTTTTGTACTATGGGGGGTGGTAGATTGACATAGGCTAGTGCTTTTGTGGTTCGTTAGGCCTACTCATCTTTTTGGCTGACAAAAGTAAATGTGGACAGTTCTTCCAATATCTTCAATATGCACCTCGGGAATTGGATAAGGACGTGTGCAGTTGCATCCCTGATGTGTCTGTCTTCACTTGTAGCCTGTGCGAAAGACCGGCCACGCAAAGGGGATGCCGCTGTGAAATTCTAGGCATTATCAAGTGCTTGTCAAATTGTGAATGAGAGACTGATGCAGTGTGTACAGCCTGCACAAAACACAAAGCAGAGCTCATGCCTTTTCAAGCAACTTTTTTCATATCATTAGAATTGCATCATGTAGCCTTACAATGTATTAAAAATCAAAAAATATAGCCCAATGTTTGTAGAACTACTAACATTACATTTATAACTCTAAATTAAGCATATAGGACTACCTATTTTCTTTGTTAACCGCTCAACACAGAATAGCCGCATGTGCGCACTCCCTCAAATCTTAGAGAAAATATCCTTTCTATTTTATTCAGTTTGTTCAATTGTATTCTTCATGCTATAAAATAATGGTATGGAATTCTAACCAAATCTTGTCTGCTAAATGAACTAGTGTAGCCCACAGCCAGATCAGGACCTAACATAAGGACAACTCAGACTATGCTATTCTTCTCAAATAGACTACATTTTCTTCATATCATGCTTCTTTAGATCTGTCTAAAATAAATCATGGATTTATTGTGAAGGCTGTATGTGGTGTAGGCTATATTACATTGATTTATTAGACTTTCTAAAATGTAGATGTTCCAAAGGTCTGCATCACCAGACCTATGCGTGGAAGCCAGGAGATGGTAAATGTGTTTGTTAATTAACTGTCAATTACCGTGAGACCGACAGTCATTTGCTTGACAATCACCGGCTGACCCCCACAGCCCTATCAATGAGTGTAAAATTGTATGCAGGTTTTGAAAGTTTGGAGCAGATACTTGACTATGTCATTGTGTAACTCATTTTAAGAGAACATCTCAGTTTTTACCTTGTCACGTTCGTTTCAATGATTGGACCAAGGCGCAGCGTGCGTAGGATTCCACATGTTTAATAAACTCACCAAACAAAACAGAAACGTGACGTTCTGTGCTGCTCACACAAAAACAAGATCCCACAAACAACAGGTGGGAAAAGGCTGCCTAAATATGATCCCCAATCAGAGACAACGATAGACAGCTGCCTCTGATTGGGAACCATACCAGGCCAACATGGAAATCGAAAAACTAGAATGCCCACCCTAATCACACCCTGACCTAACCAAATAGAGAAATAAAAAGTCTCTCTAAGGTCAGGGTGTGACGTACCTTTACTTTCTCTCACTCTATCTTTGTTTGTATTCTATCCATCCCTTCCTTTTCTCTATCCCTGTTCGTAAAGTTTGGTATCTGACAGAGCTGTGTGTGTGTGTGTGTGTGTTGTCTCCTGTCAGCTGCGTGTCAGTAAGGAACAGGAGCACTTCCTGGTTCTGCCCAATGGCCTGGCCTATGGTGAGGTCACTGCCTCTAGCCTGGTGAGTTCACTACTAATTCTGCTCCACAGTCATAAAGCGAACCTCTCTACTTGCTGTGGGTTATTATGTAAATAGCCTGATCCCCATTTGAGTTTAGCTGCTAACGTAAACGGTACTTTTATACTGGCCGATACACGTAAGCACTAACTATTCAGTCATCTCACTGATGCTTAGTTTAACTTGCCCCTGTTATCACAGAACTCCTTCAACAAGGGCTTAACAGTTAAACATTGTAATAAACAATACGCATTGCAATAAGCATTACACAAATATAAATGAATGTGACACTGAGCTCTAATGCTAGTGTTGCTCTGTGTTGTTGTCCTCCCAGGCGAAGGTGAATATCCTTGGGGAGGTGGTGGAGAGGGGCAGCACCACCCTGGGGGTAGACCTGGATTCCTTCAGCCTCCACTCAGCCATCTACTCTACCCGGCCAGACGTACGCTGTCTGGTGCACCTCCACACCCCCGCCACCGCCGCCGTGAGTCACACATACACTTAGGCCCTGCCTAGGGGACAGGGCACACTCAGAACTATCATTAACATATTTTCACATAGTCTCAAATGTTTTTTCTAAAATAATGGAGTTTTAGGACTAGGTAGAACTAGAGATTATACTTTTTAGTATAAGATATAGACATTATTCACATTTAATGATGACCAGTGCTGAAAAAACATGTAAAATCCTTCATTCCAGAATGTGACTTATAGTTGTCTGTGTGTGCAGGTGTCCGCCATGAAGTGTGGCCTGCTGCCACTGTCCCATGAGGCTCTGCTGGTGGGTGAGGTGGCGTCCTACGACTACAATGGGCTGATGGAGAACGAGGAGGACCGGGTGGAGCTTCAGAAGAGTCTCGGGCCCACCTGCAAGGTGAAAACATTATGGCAGAGCAAGGGTTAACGGAACAGGCTTGTGATTGTCCTGATACTGCTAATTTGCTGCTTGAGAAAAGAATGGCACCATAAATAGGGAAAACATTAGTTACTTTTACTCAATATATTTGTAAAACAATAACAATTGCAATGACAGGGCCGAAGAAAGAAGAGGAAATGAGAGATAATGAACAAAAATAAGAGTGTACTCTGAGGCAAAAGAGGGTTTTACTATGTTTTTTCTCTTGCTGAAGTCTATCTTTATTCCTAGGTGCTGTTGCTTCGAAACCATGGCATCGTGGCCCTGGGGGAGTCAGTGGAGGAGGCTTTCTACACCATCTATCACATACAGGCTGCCTGTCAGATCCAGGTACAGAGACACACGTACTGACATCGCTTCTGCTGCTCCCTCCTGCCAAAGGCTTGAGGCACAACTCTGACAACCACACTGAGAGAGAGAAGGAGGACTCCCAGACTCATAGCTCAGTGACTGTGTGTGCGTGAGAGAGAAAGACAGAGGGAGAGGGTGAGGGAGAGGGAGAGAACTGCCAGACTCATAGCTCAATGTATGTGTGTGTATGAGAGAGAGTAACAGCACACACATGCACAGCTTTGACAGTTTCACTCCTGAATGCTTGTCCTTGCCTTAGTACCCTTGTACTGTGACTGTTGTATGTGCAGTACTGTAACTGTACGCTTGCCAAACACTAAGCAGAACACACTGCTGCAATCCTGTGTTGTGCTGACAGGTGTCAGCATTGTGCAGTGCTGGAGGAGAGCAGAACCTGATCATGCTGGACCGCTCCACCCACAAACCCAACGCTGCAGGCACCGTGGGCTGGGCCGGATCCACCTTCGGCCCCCTGACCAAGAGTCGACTCGGGGAGCACGAGTTTGAGGCTCTCATGAGGACTCTGGACAACCTGGTGAGATCAAAAGACAGAAGCACATTTACAATGCTAGAAGTATTTTCAATTTAGTGGAACGAGTCAATGTAGAGTACTGCTTTACAATGCTAAAAGCATTGTCAATTTTGTGGAATAGGGAAAGTCATTATGAATAGGGCGGGTTAAAATGCTGTTTATGACATGCACTGCACTGGATCTTATCAAACAGGTCACGTGTGTCCCCCTGCACGATCCATTAACATCCACCACACACAATACTGGATAAACAGTACATAGAATATGCAGACACTAAGAGGGCTCCAGACACAGGTCTTACCTACTTTAACCCTCCAGGATGTGGATCATATGGATCACTTTTACCCCTGGACATTGGACATTTACAATACATCAATCAGACAAAAACCTTCCTATAAACCTCCCTCTCCCCACCCTCCAGGGTTACCGTACCGGCTACGCCTACCGCTTCCCCGTGCTGCTGGAGCGCTCTCGGACACGGAGGGAGGTGGAGGTACCCGCCACAGTCCACTCCTTCCAGTTTGAGGAGGAGGGAGTGCACCCGTTACCCCGCCAGCACCCCTACGCCCAGCGGCAGCAACAGGAGAAGACCCGCTGGCTCAACACCCCAAACTCCTACCTGAGGGTGAACCAAGACCAAGCCAGCCCCGGACACCAGCGCACCACAGTAAGTATCTGAAGGCCAGCCTCGGACACCAGCGCACCACAGTAAGTACCTGAGGGCCAGCCTCGGACACCAGCGCACCACAGTAAGTACCTGAGGGCCAGCCTCGGACACCAGCGCACAATAGTAAGTACCTGAGGGCCAGCCCCGGACACCAGCGCACCACAGTAAGTATCTGAAGGCCAGCCTCGGACACCAGCGCACCACAGTAAGTATCTGAAGGCCAGCCTCGGACACCAGCGCACCACAGTAAGTACCTGAGGGCCAGCCTCGGACACCAGCGCACAATAGTAAAAGTACCTGAGGGCCAGCCTCGGACACCAGCGCACCACAGTAAGTATCTGAAGGCCAGCCTCGGACACCAGCGCACCACAGTAATTATCTGAGGGCCAGCCTCGGACACCAGCGCACCACAGTAAGTATCTGAGGGCCAGCCTCGGACACCAGCGCACCACAGTAAGTATCTGAGGGCCAGCCTCGGACACCAGCGCACCACAGTAAGTATCTGAGGGCAATGTTCCCTCAACATTGTTGCTTTTATTTTAAATATCTATTATATTAGAATTTCCACTAATGCAATTGAATTGAACAGCCATTAAAGGCTATGTGTGTGTGTGGCTAATTAATGGATGCAGATGCAACCTTTATTTGTGTGCGTGAAAAGGTGTTTAAAACAGGGTGTTTGCTATAGTACCTCAGGGAGAGAGATTGTTGGAGTCCTTTCAGACAGAACAATACCAGGCAGGCAGAGACCCTCTTACATCAGGCAGGGGGAGGAGACTAGCTCTCACTCTCCCTGTCTCTCTCTCCTGTACCTCCCAACCTCTCTTTCTCCTGTCCTCTGCATTGCAGCGGAAAGCCCAGTACTGGTTTTGATTACTGCAGTGCTATCTGCCCTCTGGTGGTGGAAAAGAAAGTCACTGCAGGGGTGTTTCTCTGTCTGAGAACACGTGATAATAATAACACTGCACTCAGAATGACAACAACACTGTATAACACACTGGTTTAAAATAATGGTTATTGTTGTATCTTGATTCCAGTTAAACATGCATTCAGAGTCAAATGACCATGGTGCAAATATTCTTTACTGGATTCAATAGAATATTAGGAGGATGTCATTCGAGAAAGGCACATACCTTTCTCTCTCTCGCGCTCACGCCCTGTCATATATAAGATCAACTTTGTCCCCCAAAAATGTCATTGAAAGCACAAACGTGTTGATGGGGCAAAAGCATTTGAAGCAATGTTTATGGGATGGGTCATGCAGCCGAACTCCTGACCCTCAACACTCATCTCTCTTTCTTCAGTGGCTGAAGACAGAGGAGATGCAACAAGGAGCCATCAAGATTGAGAACTCAAATCAGTTTGTTCCTCTTTTTACCAACCCTCAAGAGGTGCTGGAAACACGAAATAAGGTACGTCTGCCTTACTGCTCCCAGTGAGCGATGATGTCACAGTATGGATGTATTACAGGGATCACATGGTTTGGTGTTGGGTTTTCAGCCTTTCAGGGTCTTGTTGTGTATCTCCAGATCCGGCAGCAGAACCGTCAGGACATGAAGACAGCAGGACCCCAGTCCCAAGTACTAGCCGGTGTCATAACGGATGGTAGTCCACTGGTAAGGCTCAAGTACTAGGTCTACAGTGATGTGGCTACTAGTGCTGGAGTATGTATGAATGCTTGTTTTTTACATTTTCATTTGATGTACGGTATTTCTGTCTTAGGTGTTAAACTGAGGCCCTATGGTCTTGTCGCAAGAGATGGGTTGTTTACCCTGTTGTCTTGGTTAAATACGATTCCTAACCCAGCTGCAGAAGCTACTTTGGCCACCTAACCATCCCCATTAATCATCCTTTCTCCCCTGTTTCTCATTGTAAAGTCCATTCATTCATTCATTCATTCAACCCCTCATCCTCCATCCTGCTAATCTTCCCCAGGTCCAGAAAAAACTGCATGTTGCTGTAAAAAAGAGTGTGCTCTCAGTCAACAAAAGCATCAAAGTAAAGGTAAACAAATAAGTAAGATAGTCTGAGAGAGAGAGGAAATCATGAACCATGAAGACGATTAAACCAAGGAGCTCTTCTTAGAGCAAACACAAAGAAGACTTGGAAGTTATTGCAATGTTCAACTTTCCTGGGAATGAATCATTTGAGTGTGAAATTGAAATGAGATGGGAAGCATCTTGGGTCGACAATGATTATCAAAACCAAAACAATTGTAATATCCTTTCCTTCTCCTTTTCATCCTAGTCTCCAGACCCGGCAGAACTTGCGATACTTGAGCCGGAGACCCCCAACCCGTTTAACCAGCTGACAGACAAGGAGCTGGAGGAGTACCGCAAGGAGGTGCAGAGGAAGGCAGGAGGTCAAACAGATGGTAAGTGCACTGCTACCAAAAGCTATCCCTCACACTAAATCCAGAGCTTGGACTATTAGGTTCTATCTGCATTTTTGTCAAAATGTTGTTATTGACATAGCTTTGTTCTGTAAAATGTTCTCTACCTACAGTGTGTATAGTTCACTAAATATCCCAATTAATGTTGTTAAGTTCAAAAGAATAAAAGATAACAAAAATTGCTGACACCATTCAAACCAATGAGGGTTCGGAACTTTAAAGCCAATTATCTCAGAATAATATTTTTGCAGATAGAACCTTATAGTCCCAAGCGCTCTAAATGTTGCCTTACACTATCCCTCACTCTAAATGTGTCTCACTACTGGCTCGCTATTGCCTTATGACTCAAACAAATTCTTCCGCTGCTCTATGTTCGCTACATACTTCAGTCTGAGACTGCCGTCGTTAAAGTTGTTTGTGGTGACGTCCAAATGAGGGGTGTTGTACAAAATCATCAGCGATTGGTTCATCTCTAACCAATCAGAGTATTTACCCATGTGTGTTATGGCTCTGGCCCAACCCATCGTTTTCTGACAACAATCAGAACGGTTAGAATGTGTTGCCTTCTATAAATCTTTGGGGAGGTTCTCAGATCCAGACTCATTGCGGAGAAGAGACTAACGTCCGTGGGCGTGGTGTAGCATTTGGCCAGAGCAAGGAGTTTGGGTAGCCAGGCAAGGCTCACTATACTCACAGCAATGAAACCTCAGACTGTACAGTTAATGTGCCTTTCTTTCACCAATTCCTAATTCACTTCTCACTCTGCCTCACAACTCTTGCACGCGGCTTACTAGAATTAGCTCTATGCACTGTTCTCCTGTGTCTGTCTGTCGTTCTGTGCGTCAGTAGGGGAGGAGGTGGAGAACGAGAAGGAGTCTCTCCCAGCTACCCCCTCCACCAACAACCCTACCCCCTGCAATCCCCCACCCTCAGGTGAGACTCAGCCTGCAGTGCTGAACACACACAGCTGTCTTTGCTTGCCTTGCATACAGGGGAGAAGGACCGCTCAAATTCCTACATGACAATATGTGGGGCCCTGTACTGTTGTCTCCACAACCCCTATTGCGCTCACCATCATTGAATATTTCCCAAAATATTTCAATCCTAACTTGAGATATGTAACATGGACGTTCGCATTAAACATGCATTGATATCAATGTATGGAGTTACGTGCATGGATCTCAATTCTGAGAATATTGTACAATAAGCTCAGTGGCTGAGTGATGTGTGTGTGTGTGTGTGTGGTGGTGTTTGTTGTTGTAAATGTGTCACATTTCAGCGCCGTCTTGTGACGCCCATCTGTCTTCACAACTACTGTATGTACCTCTCTCCTTCTGTCTCTGTGTTCGTCTTTGTCTATGCTCCTCTATACTGACTCATAGGGCACCCCTCTGGTACTGAGATCTTGTCTCAATAGTAAGTACTGAGAAACAAACTGTAAGACATGGTTGCACTCTCATTAACCAAGCATGTTTAGTTGGGCACAACTGCAATGACATGACATGTCTGCAGTGAAGGGTAGAGTGGGGTAAGTTGAGCCAAAAGGGTAAGTCGAGCCACCCTTTTTTCTCGGAAACCATACCCCAAAAAATAATTTGACCAAATATTTAGAAAGAGGTCATCATTTCATGGAGTCTGTGAAGGAAGAAACCACATGGAAAAAGTGGTAAGCAAGTTAGGTCCAAAAAAGTATATTTCATTTATTGTGTCAGAAGTTCCATGATGCTTGCATCTAAACCAAAGTAGATCATTTTAAGATTGTTATACATCAGTTGGGGTCTCTATAAGCTTCAATATGAGGTCCTAAACATGTCCGAGCATGAAAGTGCATCCTTGTAGCTGTGTGGGCTAATATATTCCAAATGTTTCCCTTGGGTTTAGTTGAGCCAGTGGCCATGGGGTAAATAAAGATAGTTTTAAAAAGGTAGCGGTAATATTTAATTCAGGGCAGAAGGTGGCTTAACTTACCCTGTCCCGCGGCTCAACTTACCCCATACCCGTATCACTTTTTTTGGGGCAAGCTATGTTTTTACATGAATTCTGCTTATTTCCAGGGATACACAACATCCTGAAATATATGTAGGAAGGATGTTTTTTTGCATGTGCTACAGACGGCTATATCGATGGTGGGGGTTGTATATTTTTGTGTACTTCCCGCATACTATGGACTTACTCCACTCTCCCCTACTGTTCCATGCAGCTAACACAAAAACACAAAAACAATCTATTTACTCTGATTGTTTTTTTTCCTTTGCTTTGTTTTACTCCAATAATAAATGAACAAGATGAGACAAAGAAAGACTCCACAGCAGTTCAGAACGGGAAAGGAGAGGAGGAGAAGCAGACCACGGAGGAGCTGGAGAAAGGGATGAAGGCTTTGTCTACCAACGACACTTCTACACCCCCCTCCACCACCCCTGCTGCCCCACCCGCTAAACCGCCCAGCAACACCCCTGAGGGATCCCCCTCCAAGTCCCCCTCTAAGAAGAAAAAGAAGTTCAAGGCCCCCTCGTTCCTAAAGAAGAGCAAGAAGAAAGAGCAGAAAGAGAAAGCTGAAACTTGAGGGGACATGTAAAATGATTCTGACACGCACCCTCCACTTCTAGCCATATACACGGAGGCAAACACACTAACTCGCACTCAAGTCTCCTGTATGTATAGCTCAGTCACTCATCACGTCTAGAAGTAATTCTAATTCTGTTTGTTTTTTTGGGGGGGGGGGGCGATATTGTTTCTGTACAACTCTCAAATGATCTTGAAACAATCCACAATCATTCTAAATGAAATAGAATCAACAACACCACCTGAATTATGCACTCCCTATTTATTATAAGAAGTAACGCACTTGACACGTATGTATATAAACCAATGTTGCATTGAAGTATCCTCATAGGCACCCTCTGGCCTGGTCATGTTTATTCGTTTTTAATAGTCAGACGAAGGTGACGGGTATGTACATACGAGCACAGGTGCACTACATGTAGAATTATGCAGGTATAATAATGTGCTCTTTTTTTTTAGCAGAAGTCTTGTTCCAATTCAACTAACTATTCAAATCATAGAGAGCAGGGACAAATAAGAAAATAAATGCTAAAAAAAAGAAAGTCCCCAACATTAAGCTGACAGCTATAAATGCCACTAATACCAAGCAAGGATATGATCTAAGCATTGTGGGAGAAACCTGTTGCTTGATGTTGCAAACTGAAGCCGAACTAAAAGGTACTAAACATTCCACTCTTCCCCAAATTATTCTTTGAAATATGTGTACAAAATACCTCTACAGCTGTAATTATTTTTATGATCAGTAGCTGTTATCAAAATGCTGATGTGTGATATTTGTTGGTTTTTAATGTATTATTTCATATTAGAATGTAAAGTGAAAAGTTGCAAGGTTGAAATGTACCAGTCATTAAAGATCAAAGTTGATTTCAATCCAGTTTGGTTTGATCTGTTGTTCGTTACACTAGCAACTGCACTTAATCATGTGAGATTCAGGTACTGTAAAGTCGCCATTCTGATATACCTTGCCTAACTTTTTAATAATTCATCTTGGTTAGATATGCCTTATCAAGACATGATCTCACGTGTGATAGGAATAACATGTGCTTCAATACTTTTTTTTGTTGCCTCCATGGCCATGGTTGTCAAATGTACCATATGAATAGAACGTAATTCACAGATGATAGGTATTGTGGTGGCAGCTACAGAGAAGTACTTGGGTGTACGATATTTTACTGCAGAAGAGTTACAAGGTGTTTTAAATGATACTGTCCCGTCCTCCCAGGCTGCTGGCCTGGTGCAGGATCAGATAGGGCCAAAGTAGTGGAAAAGGGAGGATGTTTTAATGGGTGTAGGGTTAGTTGGTAGGGCAATTTTTTCACAGTGTAATGAATTCATACTACAGAATAGTATGCTGATATGCAGCCAATACAGTAGGTGGCGGCATGCAACTAAAACATTTGTTTGCGGACCACCATAATACCAAAGAAGAAGAATACATTGAAATGTTAAAGATGTTAAGCTGCAAATATACAGTCAGGATATAGGTAGGATGTTTAAGTATTTAGGTATGGGGTTTGATGAGAGGCTTACGTGGAAGAGACATGTTGAGTATATTGAAATAAAGTGTAGGAAAGGCGCTGGACCTCATGAGGGCAGTGGCAGGATATGATTGGAGGTCGAATAGACAAACACTGTTGTGTACTGTATGTACCAGGCATTGATCAGGTCATCTTTGGATTATGGGTGCTTTGTATATGGATTGGCAGCTAAAACGGTACTACAGCGCCTGGATAGGATACAGTCAAGGGCCCTGAGATTGTGTGTGGGTGCCTTCAGGACGACACCTGTTGAGGCATTGCAGGTGGATAGTGGGGAACTCCCACTGAGGAAAAGGCGGGACAAACTGGCATTAGCATACTGGGGGAGGTTGAAAGGGGGTTCAGAAGGACATCCTGCGGTCACGGCAACTGGGGAATGCTGGGAGTGAGGAGTGGGTAAGCAGAGGAGGTACGGGTGGACAATCAGGCAGAAGGTGGTAGAATATGGACTGGGTGAGAGAGAGATAGGGCCCGCAATTGCATTGGGGACCATTCCTCTGCGGCTGTTTCCGAAACCAAGTGTAGATGTGGACATGATGTACGGCAGGAGAGAATGGGCTGAGGATGTCAGACTGTGTGTGGAGAGTTATAGATAGTAGTTTTTATTTGTTTTTAAGGATATAGATGGTTCAAAGAATCCAGTCAGTGGTAAGTTGGGTGTACATCCCAGATAGGTTTGGGATGGGTGGAGGAGGTGAAACCACTCAGAGTGGTGATCAGGTCGGATTGGGGGAGACTTGTTTGTGTAGATGATGGTGAGGTTAGTGGGATTGGAGAGGACGGGAGTGATGGTAAGGTTTTGCTGGGTTCCCGCCCATGTGGGTGTGGAGGGTAATGAGAAGGCTGATGTGGTGGCTAAGAGTGCTGTGCGGAGAGAGGGGATAGATATTCAGGTCCCACTGGGCCGCCGGTCAGTCCTTGATCTGGGAAATGGGTTAGATCTTTGGCAAAGGGAGTGCGATGCTAGTAGTAAGGGGAGGCAATTTTATTGCGTGCACCGATCAGTAAAGGAAGAGGTGGGATGTAGGACAGAGGAAGTTATGTGGAGTAGACTATGGTTTGGGCACACAGGTTTGAATGCCACACTGTGGATGATAGGGAGACAAGAAACAGGCCTGTGTGATGAGTGTTTAGTGGAGGAGCATGTGTTGATATTTTGTGAACTGTATGACGTAGATAATGAGAGATTGTGTGAAAGGCTTAGAGAAGCTGGATGGGGTTTGGGTGGTGTAGTGGGGGAGGGAAGTGATGTCTAGGGCTCTATTTCACTTTCTTAGAGGAACAGGACTAATGAATAGAATTTAATTTAGTTAGGCCGTGACTGGCCTCCCACACCAGTACAGTAGGTGGCAGTGTGTATACACCATAAAAGTTGGACGCAATCAGCCAACCCAATCCCAAAGAAGAAATAGAAATAGAAATGAATTACCGAAATCCACAGGCAACGTTCATTCATATTGATTTCACCCACTAGGGGGCAGTCAAGATAGGTTTATGTGTTGAGGGCTTCCGTTTTTCTGTTCTGTATTTTTCATCTGCGGGCTCGGGGTTACTGAAATCAAACGGAAGAGATCTGTTAAATTGTCGAGGTTTTGACTTTGCTTATTGCTTGAAGACCTTCACAAGAAGGCACTAAAATGGGCAGAAGTAGAAGCCGATCCCCACCAAAACGAGGTTTGCTTCAGCAACGAATAAGCAATAATAATAGCAATTCGCTAACGTTCAGCATTCTAGTTACAAACAGTCCATATTTGTTCTAGCTAGCAAATTGGCGATAATAATAACTACACCATCTTGGTCTCGCCATTAACATTGAGATGTTTAACTCTAAACATTGGAGATAAACTATGCTAATTGGGTTAACTTTAGTTTGTGTACATTCTAGCTAGTGCGTATTTCTCTGGTCCATCGCCCGACAATAACGAGTTTCCTCTATGCTCTGGAACGTTCAATTGATTTTTTTTCAGTTTTCCCCACGAATTTGAGTTGTTTCAAAATAATGTTGTTACTCAGCAAAGTGTAGATGTTGCTAGTGTTGGATAACTTTTGTCTGTACGCGTAGGGTGTCGTTTATCAAATACGAATTTAACGACCAGATTAACTCTAGTCCGCGGACATGCGTCGGATATGTGCTACTACTTGCATGCCCCTCCGACGTATGCACATGTACCAGAACTAGTCTGGCAGTAAACAATGTGCTCAAAATAAGTTATATACTTTAGTATTTTGGAGACATGACACCCTGCACATACAGATAAGTTCTCCCAACACTTTAGCAGCATCATTATTTTGTTGAGTTAGTACGAAAGTATATTAAACCCAAACCAGTTACTAAACAAAATTCCCCTATGGGGGATTCGTGGAACAATTCATAACATGGATGCTTCGTACCCTGCCCTACTAAGTATTGTCTTGTTCTTTGTTCCGCATATTCTGCAGAGACTGCGCTCGGGTTCTAGGGACCGCGAACGAAAGCGCAGGGAAAGGGAACGCTCCCGTTCTCGAGACAGGGAAAGGAGAGAAAAGACCAGTGAGCCAACTCAACTGAAAGGAGACAGTGGACTCACACAGGGTCATTGGTTACTACTGTATGTGGTGTAACCTCACAGGCTACACACCCATTGACAGAAGTATATCTGGCTAAAGACACTGATATCTTGTGCTTACTTCAAAAGTATCACTAGCGTTCTGATTCCCTATGCTTCTCTCCAAAATGTGCACTTGTTCATCTAATCCTCAAGAATTTAAAAGCATTGCGTTGGTGTTAGAATGGGCTGGAGGGTGTTTCCATAATATTTCTTAAACCAGTCCATTAGGGGAAATGATTACTGCACACATCAAGAAGATGATATAGAATAGGATCTCTGCCTAGATAACCCGTCCTCTAGCTATCGCTGTCTCTTTTCTGTAGGTCTCTTCGCAGGCTACGCTCCTCCTCTGGCTCCCCCTCCAGGCAGAAGGACAGGCGTGATGATGATCAAAAGGATTCCAAGGATAAGCGGATTAAGGAGCATCAGATCTCGGGTGGTTTATCTGTTATGAATTTGGATGTGTTTCAAATGGTGAAAAGTCTGCCATTTGGGACGCACCCCTTATGTGAGGATATGGATAAATACTATTGTTGCGTGTCACTAGCTAGGTTTCCAATCAATTGGCGACATATTTCAATGTGAATATTAAAACATATGTACTTGTGCGTGATAACTTTTGCGGTTAAATTCCCATGTACCGAATCAAATTTAAAAAAGATAAATGGGTCACCAGTTCGCATCCTGTACAGTAGATGAAAGTGAGCAAAAATAAATCACTGCTCTTTTTTTGTTGAGTGCTCCAACTCCCTTTTACCTCGAATTAGTCATGTTTTTTCTTGGTAAACCATTCTCAGGGTTTCCGTTACAAAATAATCAGTAGTGCTAAAATTGTAACTAAATATAATATTTGCACGTGCACTCTAGCCAACAATTTACAGATACAGTATGGGTATAGCCTACTACACGATGAGATTATTATGGACAAAATATTTTTTTTATTTGTCAAACAGCAGGCAAGCATCCATGTCACCAAAATAAAACCCTCGATGTTTTATTGGAACGAAGCATCAAGCTCACCACTATGCTTTCACTACCCTTGAAAGTTCATAGTGGGAGGATCACATAACATAGACTATCATCGTGGGACTTCTAGAAAGGATGCTTATTTCAATATTTGCACATAAAAGCATTTCCACTGCCATTTCTTGCAGAATTAATTTTACACACACATAAAGATCCAACCTTGTCTGGCATGGTTTGTCAATTTGTAATGTTTATGGGCAAATTTGCTGTTTCCATCAGTACATTTTTTTATCCAACGTACTTTACTCGCATAAAAAGGTTGGATGGAAACCTGCTTAGTGTCAAATGTGTGTATTGTTTACAGAGGAAGATGTGCAGGGCAAGACCAAAGAGGAGATTGAGAGGAGATTGAGATGATGAAGATTATGGGCTTCGGCAACTTTGACACCACAAAAGTAAGGATTCTGTCGACTTGTCTCAAACCTAGAGGTTCCTGGTTAGGCTTGTCAAAGATATCTATAGATATTATATTATTTGTATTATACCGTAGGCCTCTGGTTCTCAAACCTCTCCTAGGTGACCCCTAGCCGTTCCACGTATTTGAGTTATCAACTAACACCAAACCCTTGATTAGTGAATCAAGTATGCTTGTTCAGGGGTGTATTCATTACGGTAACCTTTTACCGTTTTAAGAAGCAAACGGAGCAAACAAAACGGGGAGGGACCGAACTGAATTTTTCCAATAGAAACACTTGTTTGCACGTTTTCCATTTGGAGTTAACGGTTTTCGCAACAGACGAAACGTTTTGCAACACGATCAGCGTCATCATTACACCCTACCACACAATTATTAAATGTGTGACGGTCCCAGAGGAGAAGTTTAACAACCACTGCTGTAGGCAGGTAAGTGCCCAAATTGTCCAACTCGCCACAGGGTGGCACAGTTTGCACAGGCTCATAAACCAAACTGATTGTACAGTGCTCTTCACTAACAACAATCACAGATCTAAGAACCATATGGTAATAATAGTGATTATAAAGAACGTGTGACACTTCACAGTTTATAAGACTAAGGGAATCTGTTAGGGCTGTGATTCTTATCAAAAGGGTAGGTCTCCATTTGTGTGTAGCAGTTTTTATTGGGAGAACATGTTTTCATTTGAAACAATTTAAGTCTTGATTGCCACCATTGAATGAATAGTGAACAATCTCTTGTTTTTGGATGATACCTTGACCTACTTCAAGTGTGATGTGTTAATGTGGCTGTCTTTGCCAACAGGGAAGGAAGACCGATGGCGTAGTCAATGCACATGCTATCAATCTGTCTCAGAAGAGGAAATACAGGTATGCTGATTCATTGTCTTTAGAAACTACAAGAGGTGTTATGTGGTTTATCATTTCACAAATATCATTCAAAACTGCCCACATGTAGTCGTGTAAATGCTGTAATATAGACTGCATCTAGTATTCATAATATTGCATATGAGTGGGACTGCATATTCAGTATCTAGTCCTTCATGTTTGGCTATTCTTTATTTTCCATCACATTCTGGCCTGTAATTAGGTAGCATATCTTGTTGATGTATGCGCCAAATAGCATGGTTTGTTTATAAATCAACAGTTGCAACTGCAAGACACAAGGTCCTGGCTGATATTGAGCAGTCTGAACAGTGCTCATTCTCACTGGAGCCAATCACTTCTGCAGGTGTTTCTATACAGACAGATCGTCTCTCCTATTGGTGGATGATGATGTAATGTACAAGTGCTGCAAGGGTAGCAGTGATGTAACGTTTCCCCCTCTCTTTTCAGGCAGTACATGAACAGAAAAGGTGGATTCAACAGACCTCTGGACTTCATTGCTTGAAGTAGGATAAACAACAGACTCATTGATGTTACACTAGCCTTGTGGTCTCTCTCTGTGACACTGTGTGCGTGTGTGACTCCATGCACACACTGCATATAAGTTCTGCAAATACTCATGCGACTGAATAAGTAAATGTTTCTGTAATATCAGTTTTGTTTATTTATTTTAAGAATGAGCCTTGTTAACAACATGCCTGGGTTAATATGCTTTTCAGCATACATTTTAAGGTGTTTTTGATTCAGATTAAGAACTTAAATTCAGATCATGGCCCCTTCTCGTTTTTTGATTCATGTAAGCAAACAAATTGTTGAAATGTAGTGCTCTAATCAAACCAAAATGGAATGTTATTGGTCACATACAAATATTTAGCAGACGTTATTGTGGGTGTAGCGAAATGCTTGTGTTCCTAGCTCCAACAGTACAGTAGTATCTAAAAACAATACACACAAATCTAAAAG
This sequence comes from Salvelinus namaycush, assembly GCF_016432855.1. NCBI lineage: Eukaryota > Metazoa > Chordata > Actinopteri > Salmoniformes > Salmonidae > Salvelinus > Salvelinus namaycush. Next base: position 34,095,669 of record NC_052307.1, read on the forward strand.
TAATGGAATTAAGAAATATATAAATGTTAGATTGAGATGTGTGTTCTAAGTGGGATAGTTTTCAGTGCTGGAAGGTCTGAGAATAATATTTTTGAAGGTTCAAAATGTTTTTTTTTTTCGTTCACTGCTATAATAATGGTTTCATTCCGTTTGGTTCCTAGTGAATGCCTCCCATGTGATCTACCTTGCATGGCCAAAGTTCTTGTTGGTCTATCTTAATCTTTCTCGCATACAATAACAATTGCGTTCCAATTAAATAGATTTGATTATGGGCATTTTGGTCCGACTGATGGAATATCTCAACTTAATCTTCCCAGAGGATCATCAACTATGGTCCTGTCAAGCATGCACAAAATATATTTTGTGTAGTATTGCCGCAACATATGCAATTCAACGCTGGATTTTCCCCTCATAGCTAGTATGCCAATTGCATAACCTGCTATGAATCAATCTACCAATCTAGTTTTCAAGCATATTTGGAGATTTCCAAGTGTTAAAAGGTGTTCTCAAGTAAAGAAACCTAAATGCAAATTGAATTAAGGTCGGCTCTCCACTGTCATGATTTCTATAATTCAATTATGTTTTTATCAATATATCAATACTTTATCACAAATGTTTATGGTTAAAAATGCTTAATTACTTCTGCGGTCCATATTATCTCATCAGGAAAACAAAGGTAACTGTCACTAAACGAGACAGACCAATAGTGGAACAGCATGTGAATTCGGCCAACCACTGATCTTAAAATACGGCAAACAACACTGAGAAACCAATCACCGATGTACACAGCGAAAGCAGCATGTCCACGGGGCGTGGTCTTTCGCACAAAAAGGGGTGTTGCCACCGCAGCTCGTGCGAGTTGTTGATAAATCGTGACCAGTCTCGGTGAGAACAACCAATGGTGGAACGCTAAACTCTAAACAAGACTCCATTGTGGATCATGTATTGTAACAACGCTAGACTAGTGGGGGAGAATCTCAATTAAAATACCCCTCGCGTCCCATTGCATGAGCAAGTCAGAGGTCGCTCTTACCTTCTCTTTTGAGAAGGAGGAGAATGCAATTGCCATTTCCCCCTAGGATATGATTGAGCCAAAATGGCGAAACATGTTGACCAGTCGCATATGACTCGGGGTATGTGACAGCCCTATTGGTTGAAGCGACAGTGGCTAGGTCCAATAAGAAATGCATTTACTATTTAGGGTACCCAATCGCATCGCCGCTCACAGAAGCTTTTTTAGCAAAAATACAGGAGTTAGTTTACCAATATAATTGCGGTCTGATCAACACTGTTGCAAGGTAGCAGTGGCTAGCCGCTCTTTTCAAACATTTTGTGTAACTTCTTTTTGTCAGCCTTTGCAGCTCGAGACCGAGCAGCATAACTAGCCAGCTTGTTACTACAGTATTTGAATTCGACAAGGCTGTTTTGACGTTGGATAGTTGGCTACATTCGCTGGTTCGAAATTTCGAATAGACCAGACATCGCATTTTAAAACGGGTTAATTTCTTTGCTGTGTCGTTAGCTTCACACGGTAGCAAGAAAGCTATACTTTTTTTCTGTGCGGCTAAGTTTAAACGTACTTTGTTTTTGAAAGCCATCTACTAATAACTAACTAGCTACCGGTTGTCATTTTTATTTTGTCAACAAGGCGTGACGTTTGGTTCAACACTAATTCCGCCGGCATTATTTTTGTTGGTGACTTCCACAAACGTTGGCTAGCATTTACGTTAGCTTGCAATCACTGACAGCGATTGTAACTGCGAGCCAGAATCAGTCAAGCGAATTTGACAAAAACTATTTAGCCAATAAATAAGCTATCAAGCTGATCAGAGCAGTATCACAGCGATAACTGACTTCTGTTATCGATAAATTGCCTTGTGGGAGATATATAATCTCTTATTTTAATCATTACCAAAAAAACGTAATTGAACGTGAAATAGTTAACGTTAACCCCCAGAAGTAGTTGTGTATCCAAATTCAGACACGAATTAGCATCTTTTTTTCGGTGCTATTGTTGAAAATGGCGGCGATCGAAATGGTGCAGATGTTGATCGAAGCAGCAGAATACCTTGATCGCAGAGAAAGAGGTACAGTAGTGATAACATATTTTGCATTATTTTTTTTTAAATGAATAATTGAGTTAGTACTACCGTGCCTCAATTGCATTGCTGGTGGACGCACCTGTTATAATCAATTTGTCAGGTTGATTAGCTATAAATAATGTATTGATTATTATTGCAGACCACATATTAAACATGAATGCATAGCTAAGTAATTGCATTGTAACTAGGCTACATCGACAAATAGGGGTAGCTGGCAGCAATATGTTCACAGCAACAACAAATGTACAGCAATAATTACAGTCGACACTACCAGGGTATTTATCTAGACACTTGTTTAAGTATAGTGTTCGCAATCTTACTGAAATGCAAAAATTACCGTATTTTATTTAAAATATATATATTTGTCACATTCACACGGTAAGGGTTCATGCTTGCTTCATTGGATTTGATCTTGATGTTCTCTCCAAGCGACCCCTTCACTTCTCTGTTGTGGTTTGTCGGGTAGCTGGTAGGGTTTACTCTAGTTCAGATGACATCATTGCCTGAAGGGGAAAACATTTAAATAAATCGATATTTTGTACAAATTGTCTCATCTTACCTAGGCAAAAATACAGTATTCCCTCATCTATCATTTCTGGCCCTCATCAATTTTCATTGGAATGTGTATGGCTGCATTGAATGCATTCCTTGCACTGTAGAGAATTATAATGATGTGATTGACTTGTATCCTGCTCATTTATTTGCAGAAGCAGAACATGGCTATGCCTCCGTGTTACCGTTCACCAGCAGCAAAGAGAAGGACAGCTTGAAACGGAAAAACAAAAGCAAGAAGAACTCCAATAGCAGGTAGTCATTTGACTAACAGTAGTGTATAATCCCCTGTGTACTGTAGACCCCCTCAACGATTCAGCTGTAATGGCAAGATCAGTTTTTCAGAAAACATGCAGTTTGTGTGGTCCAGTTTTGAAGCACCCCCTCATCATGCTGTGTTATTCATCCATGTGCAGGCAGAGCCCCCCTCGTCCTACATTCACTCATGTAGTGAATGTCATAGGCGTGGTGGCACGGTGTAGGCATGCAGCACTGACAAAAACAACTCGACTTTACCAACTTGCAGGGGCTCTGTTGGGTTGTTGCTTTGCTGTCTATTGGATTTGTGTTCTGATCTTTAATGTTATGCTCTCAATGCTGGACAGGCTAGTCTGTTTACAGCCAATGATAATCTTTAACTGTATTATCATAATCTATAACAACCCAGTCCTTCTGAAACTCTATAAAACTGATGCTTTGAGTTTGTGTCTGTCAGTGTGTTTGTGCCTGTAAGTTTGCTTTGAGCATTTTTAATAGCATTTTGCCCTTGATGTTTTTCCTGTCTGGGATACTGCAATCAGAATTAGGCAGAGTTAAGCAAGTAGCAACTTGCAGTAGTGGGGAATCCAAGCAGATTGAGGTTGATCAGGGTGTCTAAGGACAGACTGCAGCAGTCAAGCAGTTCACCCTGATAGACAGCTCTCCTCCTGGAAGGACAGGACACCCTCGCCTGGCCAGCTGTCTGTTGTTATCCAGCTTACCAAGACACCTAGCTATGAAGAAACAGCCTCCTACGGTAGTCCTCCTACCTAACCCTGACAGAGATTAAGCAGTATGGCTGGGTGGTCGAGAGAGGCAGTAACTCGAGATAACTGGATATTAAATCTAAACCGGTAAGGAGGGGTCGCATGGGTCTATTTATGCCTCAGTCTGTTGTAATAGGAACCTGATTCATATTAGATATTAGGCTACATAGGTAGTTTTAGCACTAGTCAAATCAAATTTATTTATATAGCCCTTCTTACATCAGCTGATATCTCAAAGTGCTATACAGAAACCCAGCCTAAAACCCCAAACAGCTAGCAATGCAGGTGTAGAAGCACGGCGGCTAGGAAAAACTCCCTAGAAAGGCCAAAACCTAGGAAGAAACCTAGAGAGGAACCAGGCTATGAGGGGTGGCCAGTCCTCTTCTGGCTGTGCCGGGTGGAGATTATAACAGAACATGGCCAAGATGTTCAAATGTTCATAAATGACCAGCATGGTCAAATAATAATCACAGTAGTTGTCGAGGGTGCAGCAAGTCAGCACCTCAGGAGTAAATGTCAGTTGGCTTTTCATAGCCGATCATTCAGAGTGTCTTTACCGCTCCTGCTGTCTCTAGAGAGTTGAAAACAGCAGGTCTGGGACAGGTAGCACATCTGGTGAACAGGTCAGGGTTCCATAGCCGCAGGCAGAACAGTTGAAACTGGAGCAGCAGCACGACCAGGTGGACTGGGGACAGCAAGGAGTCATCATGCCAGGTAGTCCTGAGGCATGGTCCTAGGGCTCAGGTCCTCCGAGAAAGAAAGAGCGAATTAGAGAGAGCATACTTAAATTCACACAGGACACCGGATAAGACAGGAGAAGTACTCCAGATATAACAAACGGACCCTAGCCCCCCGACACAAACTACTGCAGCATAAATACTGGAGGCTGAGACGGAAGGGGTCAGGAGACACTGTGGCCCCATCCGATGATACCCCCGGACAGGGCCAAACAGGAAGGATATAACCCCACCCACTTTGCCAAAGCACAGCCCCCACACCACTAGAGGGATACCTTCAACCACCAACTTACCATCCTGAGACAAGGCCGAGTATAGCCCACAAAGATCTCCGCCACGGCACAACCCAAGGGGGGGCGCCAACCCACTAGTCAAATGTTCATGTTAAATTCTAATGACTAGCAAAGTAGAATGGCGCCGGAGAGGATGGCTGACATTTTACGTGCTCCTAACCAACCGTGTTATTTTGTTCAGTTAGGTTTTTTTTGCGTTTAACTTATTTTTTTACTTATTTTGTACATAATGTTGCTGCTACAGTCTCTTATGACCAAAAATAACTTCTGAACATCAGAACAGCAATTACTCACCACAAACTGGTAGAAGCTTTTTCCTTTAACGAGTCTGACGTAAAGGATATACTGCTTTCCTGGGAACAGGCCCAAATCCTCATTTGCGTGAAGAGAAGACTGACAAAAAGGGGGGCGGAGATCGGGCTCCCTTCTGAGAATTCGTAGGCGAGCAAGTAAACCCCCACTGCCATCCGTTCTATTGGCAAACGTTCTATTGGAAAATAAAATCGATGACCTACAAGCAAGATTAAATTACCAATGGGGCATTAAAAACTGTAATTTCTTATGTTTCACCGAGTCATGGATGAACGACGACATGAACAACATACAGTAAAACCCACCAGCTGTATCGGCAGGATAGAACAGCCGCCTCTGGTAAGACAAGGGGTGGTGGTCTATGTATATTTGTAAACAACAGCTGGTACACGATATCTAAGGAAGTCTTGAGGTTTTGCTTGCCTGGGTATCTCATGATGAGCTGTAGACCACACTATCTACCTAGAGTTTCTGTATTTTTTGTAGCTGTCTACATACCACCACAGACCGATGCTGGCACTAAGACCACACTCAATGAGCTGTATACCGCCATAAGCAAACAGGAAAACGCTCATCCAGTGGCGGCGCTCCTAGTGGCAGGGGACTATGCAGAGAAACACAAATCCATTTATACCAAATTTCCACCAGCATGTTAAACTCTAGATCACCTTTACTCCACAAACAGAGACACGTACAAAACTCCCCCTAGCCCTCCATTTGGCAAATCTGACCATAATTCTATCCTCCTGATTCCTGCTTACGAGCAAAAATTAAAGCAGGAAGCACCAGTGACTCGGTCAATAAAAAATAAAAAAAAGTGGTCAGATGAAGCAGATGCTAAGCTCCAGGACTGTTTTGCTAATACAGATTGGAATGTGTTCCGGGACTCTTCCGATGGCATTGAGGAGTACACCACATCAGTCACTGGCTTTATCAATAAGTGCATCGACGACGTCGTCCCCACAGTGACTGTACGTACATACCCCAACAAGAAGCCATGGTTTACAGGCAACGTTCGCACTGAGCTAAAGGGTAGAGCTGCCGCTTTCAAGGAGCGGGACTCTAACCCGGAAGTTTATAAGAAATCCCGGTATGCCCTCCGACGAACCATCAAACTGGCAAAGCTTCAATACAGGACTAAGATCCAATCGTATTACACCGTCTCCGAACGCTCGTCGGATTTGACAGGGCTTGCAAACTATTACAGAATACAAAGAGAAGCCCAGCCGAGAGCTTCCCAGTGACACAAGCCTACCAGACGAACTAAATTACTTCTATGCCTTGAAGCGAGCATAAACACTGAAACATGCATGAGAGCATCAGCTGTTCCGGACGACTGTGGGATCACAATCTCCGCAGCCGATGTAAGACCTTTTAAACAGGTCAACATTCACAAGGCCGCAGGGCCTAACAGATTACCAGGATGTGTACTCCAAGCACGCTTTGACCAACTGGCAAGTTTCTTCACTGACATTTTCAACCTCTCCCTGTCTGAGTTTGTAATACCAACACGTTTCAAGCAGACCACAATGGTCCCTGTGCCCAAGAAAACCAAGGTAACCTGCCTAAATGACTACCGACCTGTAGCACTCATCTGTAGCCATGAAGTGCTTTGAAAGGCTGGTCATGGCTCACATCAACACCACTATCACAGAAACTCTAGACCCACTCCAATTTGCGTACTACCCTAACAGATCCACAGATGATGCAATCTCTATTGCACTCCACACTGCCCTTTCACACCTGGACAAAATTAACACATGTAAGAATGCTATTCATTGACTACAGCTCAGTGTTCAACACCATAGTGCCCTCAAAGCTCATCACTAAGCTAATGACCCTGGGACTCAACACCTCCTTCTGCAACTGGATCCTGGACTTCCTGATGGGCTGCCCCCAGGTGGTAAGGGTAGGTAACAGCACATCCGCCACACTGATCCACAAGACGGAGGCCCCTCAGGTGTGCGTGCTCAGTCCTCTCCTGTACTCCCTGTTCACTCATGACCTTACGGCCAGGCATGACTCCAACACCTTCATTAAGTTTGCCGATGACACAGCAGTGGTTGGCCTGATCACTGACGACGACAAGCCAGCCTATAAGGAGGAGGTCAGAGACCTGTCTGTGTGGTGCCATGACAACCTCTCCCTCAACGTGATCAAAGGTCAAAAGAGATGATTGTGGACTACAGGGAAAGGAGGACCGAGCACGCCCCCATTCTCATCAACAGGGCTGTAGTGGAGCAGATTGAGAGCTTCAAGTTCCTTGGTGTCCACATCACCAACAAACTAAAATGGTCCAAGTACACCAAGACAGTCGTGAAGAGGGCACGACAAAACCTATTCCACGTCATGATACTGAAAAGATTTGGCATAGATCCCAAAAGGTTCTACAGCTGCACCATCGAGAGCATCCTGACTGGTTGCATCACTGCCTGGTATGGCAACTGCTCGGCCTCCGACCGCAAGCTACTACAGAGGGTTGTGTGTGCGGCCCAGCTTCCTGCCATCCAGGACCTCTATACCATGCGGTGTCAGAGGAAGGCCTTAAAAATTGTCAGACTCCAGCCAGCCTAGTCATAGACTGTTTTCTCTGCTACCGCATGGCAAGCGGTACCAGAGCGCCATGTCTAGGTCCAAGAGGCTTCTTAACAGCTTCTACCCCAAGCCATAAGCCTCCTGAACATCTAATCAAATGGCTACCCAGACTATTTGCATTGCCCCCCCCCCCCTCCCCCCCCCCTTCCCCTTCACACTGCTGCTACTCTGTTATTATCTATGCATAGCCACTTTAATAATTCCACCTAAATGTACATATTACCTCGTCTAACCGGTGTCCCTGTGCATTGACTCTGCACCCCTGTATATAGCCTCGCTATTGTTATTTTACTGCTGCTTTTTAATTATTTGTTACTTTTTGATTTATTTAGTTTTTTTTAACTGCGTTGTTGGTTAGGACTTGTAAGTAAGCACTTCACTGTAAGGTCTACACTTGTAGTATTCGGTGCATGTGACAAATAAAATGTTATTTGATGTGTATGCCCACCCCACCACCACACCACATTACGAGCAATGCTGCAATTCTACACATTTTTCCGGAGAGGAACATTTTGCTCTAACTAATTTCCTGCAATTCTACACATTTTTCCATAGGATGGAGAGAAATGTTAGCAGTTTTATTATTTTATTAATTAATTATAATTTTTACCCCTTCTCCCCAATTTTTGTGAAATCCAATTGGTAATTAGTCTTGTCCCATCGCTGCAACTCCCGTACGTACTCGGGAGAGGCAAAGGTCGAGAGCCATACGTCCTCATGTACACGACCCTGCCAAGCTGCACTGCTTTTTGACACACTGCTCGCCTTAACCTGGAAACCAGCCGCACCAATGTGTCGGAGGAAACACCGTACAACTGGTGACGGTGTCAGTGTGCATGCGCCTGCCACAGGAGTCACTAGAGAGCGATGGGAAAAGAACATCCCGGCCGGCCAAACCTTCCCCTATCCCGGACGACGCTGGGCCAGTTGTGCATTGCCTCATCGGTCTCCCGGTCACGGCCAGCTGCGACACAGCCCGGGATAAAAAACCGGCTCTGTAGTGACGCCTCAAACACTGCAGTGCCTTAGACCGCTGCGCCACTCGGGAGGCCCTGATGTTTGCAGGTTTTAATATATTTGAGTGAGATTGACTAACAATCAATGAGGGCCTGACTGAGTTCCGCTAGTTGCTCATCCCTGGTCTAAATGCTTCTTACAGTGGCGATCAAGTTCTATAAATTGCATGGCTGGGCAGTGGATCTGTAAAAGTAGTAGTGCGTTGCTAGGTAACAATGTAAATGCTGGCACTTTTTATGAATGTACTCGTCTCCTCTCTCCTCTTTTCTCTCGCTCCCCTCTTTCCCCTTTTGTTCTTCTCTTCACTCTTGGCAGTCATTGCTGCTTCAGCTCCTCCATTACAGAAATGGTCCTCTCCTCTCTCACTACTTTCTCTCCCCTGCTCCCTGTGCACACAGAAACAGGCCTGACATGCTATTGTGTTGGTGGACTAGACTCTGTAGACCTGTTTGTTCCACTCTATTATGAAGTCATGGAGAGGAAGATGTTGAATATATCTATCTAACCATCTTATCATCATATTGGTTTTATAGCCTCTTGGACTCAGTTGAACATTTTGCCCAGGATGTCCTTAGCTCTCCGCCTTAGAAGGAAAACCCAGGGGAAACACTGACTGATTAGACTATATATAGCTAACGACAACAATGCAGCTATGTTTATCCTTATTCTAAAGCTCTTCTGTCGTGTGTAGTACTACATAGCTGGAATACAGTGTAGCCTAATTCACTGCTTATTACATTGATCATATGACTGCTGTTCTGTACACATAGAATCACTAGACCGTTAATCCCCATTCAAGTCAATAGGTCTGTAATGATTTGTTCTATTTTATAATTGTACGGTAATGCATGGGCTCATGTACAGCATGCCAGGTAGACGGCACCTAGAGTAGAAGGGGGAGGTGGCCTCGTCCTGTACAGTAATATGACCTGGCAGAGGAGAGGAAAGGTCTCTGGCAGTGGCATGCCTGCCCCCCTTTCCATCCCCCGTCACATGGGAAATGGGTTACACTGGTAGCCCTATTCATATCCTAGTCTTCTCTACCAGTCAGCTCTACTGTGCTGTCATATGAACTGTACTCTCTGGCTGGGGCAAGCAAGCACTCGTATTTGTGTTGTCTGTAGTGCGTGGTTGATCTTTCGGAGGGGGTCCAAGGCTGTCGGGGTGCTGACAGCAGTCAGCCTGCAGAGTGCAGGTTGGTCTATTTTGGGACTGGAGGTTGGGGAGTTCCGGTGTAGTGGAGAGAAGAGGACTTTGCTCCTGTCCCTCTCCCTCTGCCTAGTGCCCTTTCCCTCTCACCCCATTGCAGATTCTTTATGAAAAAGAGACCTGGCCAGCTTCCTGGCCCTTTGTGGAGCTTGGAGAGAGGGGTGCGTATCTGTGTGCCCTGATCCTACAAGGGACTACAGGTCTCATCCCGGTAGAGCTGGTAGGACCATAGGCTGTTGGTGAACAATGCAGTTTACACTGCAATGTAGGAGGCAAGGTGGCCACCAATACCCAATCACTACAATACCTTTAAATCGTCTCTGTCCCTTTCTTTCTCTCTCTCTGTCCCTCTTCCAACCGCTACTATCTTTTCACCCTTTACTCTCTCTATAGCCTGGCTGGTATCAGGCAGCAGGCTGTTTCTAGTTACTGTTGCTAAGTCTACCCCCCGGGCCTCTGTGTGTGTACACGTGTGTGCCTCCTGAATATATATATATATATATATATATATATATATATATATATATATATATATATATATATATATATATATATATTCCTGCCTTTTCTCATTTCGTAGAGTTTAACTTCTCTGTGCTTTTTGGCACTTCTTAAACTCCCACACAACACAAGCCTCTCCCTCTCCGCAATAACTCCCTGGTTGACTGCAGTGATGGAAAACTGAGAGGGATCGTCTATTATTAAAGCACTTTACTGAAGCACGCTGAATCTACTGTGTGATGATGTGTAAGGACACTTTCTAACCTCTGTCTGTCTGTTCACAGATCTACACACAACGAGATGGAGAAAAACCGGTACGTTGAATCCCACATCACTGTCTCTCTCTTAGCTCTGTCAGATCACCCTATTAGACATTGAATCTCTCCTCAGTCCCACATGGCTAGAAAGGAGTAATGAGAGTGAAATGAACAGTGCAGAATGCAGCTTATCCAAAAAGGGACTACAGGCCTCATCCCTGGTCTCACTTTGACCTTTACCTGGCTGTCCCTGGAGTCTCCCTGTTTCCATAGTCTCTCCCTGGAGGTGTCCCTGTCCCTCTGGTGTTCTAGGCAGGGTCTGAGTGGTGTTCTGGTTCAACCAGGGCTAATGACTCAGTGGGCAGGCAGACTGACTGAATAATGCATGGCTCTGAAGCTTAGGCCTAGGAACAGCAGCACAGCATGAGAGTGTGTGTGTGTGTGATTCTCAGGCTTTTTAAGCCCATACACATTCCCTTAACTGGAAGAAAGGCAGCCATCTCACTCCTGCTGCCTATTGCCTCTATCAATGCATCCCTCCTAGGTGTGTAACAGTTCACCAAAACCCATGGTTCGGTTCGTATTGTGGTTTTGGGGTCAATGTTTGGTTCGGTTTCGGTACAGCAGGAAAATGAAATGCCATACACAATGTTCAGCATACACAATGTTCAGCATACACAATGTTCCTGGCATTGTCTGTTGTGACTATTGTTATGTTGGGCCTCAAGTTTCCACTTTTGATTCTGTGTTTGTAAACATGTGGGAGGTAGGAATTTACCAGTTGTGAAGTCGTAAATACCAGTTTGACGCGTTCATGTGATTTGAACTCGTTGAGAAATGCCGATTTGGCTAATGGCCAACAAACTGCGTCAACCATAAACTAAAGGTACAGCTATCATGCCTGTAAACAAATGTATAGAGTTCAAAAACTACATTAATAGATTCCTTTTTATAACTGTTTTGTTACATTTTAACTGGTGCAAATGCTGTTCTAGAGGCCATTTACTTAGTAGGTGAAGCCCGAGGTCACCGTGTGGGTGCTCATGATGCTAGACGAGTTTCCCACTAGTAATTACCAGTTGGAGGGCCGTTCAAGTGGATTTTTTCCCCCCCAGCCGTATGTGGTAAATTCCCGCTTCCATCTTGGTTACGAACGCACCATGACACTGCCTCTGTCAGTGGGGGCGTGTCTTTAGCACAGTACATCTCCCCCTCTGTGGGTAATGTGATGGGCGGTCACTGTTAAGAAAGTGCAACACAGGGTGCATTGGTCAGTTCATTGAAGCTTTGGCTTTCTTATATAGAGTGGCTACTACATGTTTGCTGAAATGAGTGCAAGATGGATGCTCGAGTACTTTTACGAGGTGCTCACTGAAACTCCCGATTCTCAACCTCTGAGAATAAGCGCATATCTGTGTCAATAAACCAAAGACTGTATTAAAAATAAAAGAAATCGATCGCTCTTGTAATTTCTTTGGCCCAGTCAGAATCATTTGCCAAGGGCTGCTTGAGTGCAGAGGGGAGACGATGTTGTTTCTTTGCGTTTCGGTCTACTGTGGTGATGTCTGGGTAAATGTGACAACATATTTGAGGTGTTGGCAGCTGCGTAGGCTGCTGTTGTAGAGCGTGGCGACATACTGTTAACGTTTTATCCACAACTCTCTGTCCATCGTCGTTGTAATCTACTGGGAAGCCGTTCCCAAGCGAGATTTAAACGATGATGGAGGATCCTCCAATTCTGGCTTCTTGACCTCACCATTGTATAGAACTAGTTCTCAGCTGTGCCTCACAAAAGTACAGTTTTGAAATGCGGCAATTTAAGATTGAAATGTTGATTTCCAACGTGCGCATGGGCTCTAATTGTTTTAACGAAATGACCTGAGATTTTTTCAGCTCAGATTTACTCGAAGCGTAGGCCTAGTGTTTTTGCTGTAAATATGCGTTTTATGTATTCATTCGGGTTTACAGTGCGAACCGAACCAAGGTCCCCGTACCCAGACATTCGTACCGAATTCGTACCTCACACCACTGACAACGGGTATGACAAATATTCTACAAATTATAACCAGCATGGCCTCTTATTCTGACACACAAGATGGCAGTTATTGCAAGGCGACATTTTTGTTTGGCCAATAATGAAACACAAACACACTGCCAGCCAGAGGACGGTGAGACTTGATCCGTCAGTCGTTGTGTGTTTCTAGATAGACTCAAGCAATGGGGGCTCAATGTTTTCTACTCCTATGTTTGCTCAAATGAATCCCAAGTCCTCTGTTGCAGTGAGTCCCGTAGCTGAGTCTGCCTGCTGGAGCTGGCCATCTGTGTAACCTCACTCCTCTTTCTACCACACCTTTTGCGTGCGAACTCATCCCCATAGAAATGGAATGTATGGATTGCATTACTGTCCTCATCCCTCTGCTCGGGGCAATTAGCCTGAGGTCAGAGTCGGTACAGGAGGATGATTTACAGGCCACTGGGCAAGTGGAAGGCCTGCGTTCAGGAGGCCCGGTTGCCCGTGTAAAAGACCATGTTGGTTGGAGCGGAGGGAGTTGCCCGTGCATGGTCTTGTCTCTTGTCTATATATTATGCAACACTGAAATGTCTGGACCAGGGTTTCCGTTAGCCGGTAATGGCCGGCTTTTGTAAAAAAATAAATAATAATAATAATAATACAACTGTTGCCGGCTAAATTGACTGAGAAAAAGGTAGGCAGGCTATCAGCACGTCACCCATCACTTTACAATGTGAGCTGGAGGCAGTATGCATTTGAAAACATGCTTAATTGTTTGAAATCTGAATGTTTTACTTCCATATTATGAGGCATGTCTTAACTAACTTGAACATCCGACCGTAGAAACATGGCAATTATTTTATAAAGACTTCATAAGGGGCGCGTGAGTTTCAAGTTTGGGGAAGGATACAATATATTCTACTATCTGCGTGCCTGTTATGATTTTCATATGCGCATTTTCGTGGTTTAATTTCAATAACGTTTTTGTTTCCCAATAATCGTCATGTGGTTAATCATAACAATCTTCAAATATAAAAGTCAAAATTCTACTAATGCGAGCGCACCAGCTTCTGCCATATGGACACATTGATACACCGTGATTCACTGGCGGCTAAATAGCCTAAATGAGCTTCCATTGTCAAATAAGTAAAAATACTTTAAAGCTGACAAATTAAAAACAATAGAAATTATACTGGTGACAATTCTGGTTCTTTCAATCACATTCATCTCTTTACAGCCTGTCTGCCTGCCTTTTTCTCTGTCTTCACTTGAGCTATACTAGTGAAGTGCAACATTGTATCAAATCAATCAACTGGATCAGCTGAAGCTGTCTCTAGCGAACTTGCAACATTGTATCAACTAGCCTATTCCTGCCCCCAGTTTTCTGTGCCAGTGAGTTTGGGAAAGGCGGCTGTTATTGCTTAACGGAAAGGTTTTTTAATGACGTTTCCACAGGATATATGGGATTATCAGATGATGATGATATTTTGCTCTTTCACACCAAGACTTGGTGATTTGTTGGAAAGACTTTTCAAATAGCCTACTGTGAGGAACTAGTAGGCTATCATCCAGACTTTGCTGACTTATTGTGTGAGGTGAAGGAAAAACATAACACAAGTTCAGCTTATCAGAGGTGGACGTGGTGAGTTAAGTCAGAAGTCAAACAACCCCAAATGGGCATTTTCTTACATTTTATGCGCAGCAGGCCAGGTAGGCTGGTTCTATGCGTGCTCAGGCGCGCACGCTCCCTCAACATTAACAAGACCGAGAAACCAGACCCTTGGTCATTGCTCACATGGAGCACTCCAAGCAAAAGACAGTGAAAAAAGTCGTCAATGATGGTTATGAAATAAACAAACTTGTTTCTCTCAAGTGTTGCAGGCAAACAACGTTTCCACTCCAAGAATGAGAACGGTAAATAACTAGGTCGAATTAGTAATACAGAAGTGAATATAACCAAATGACGGGGGATTAAAGGTGCATTTACTATTGGTGACGTGTGGAATTGATGAAAATAAAGGGCAATCAATTCACACAACATGTATTTGATATGCTTTTCACTGTCAGTCGCAACTCAATAATCAGCTAGGACTTTTGCCACGCGAGCAGACTGTGAAAGACTTCCTCATATGCCATTTCTCTCCTGTTCTATTGGTTTTCATATCAACTTTCTTTCCTTGTCCAGAAGCCAAAGGCACAACCCTAGTCATATTAGCGACCCATCCTAGTGGTTGCATCTTTAGATTCACCCTCTAAGTTCCTAACAGAGAATTGAATCTCTCATATTTCCCGCAAATTTTATTTTGGCAAATGTTTTAAATGTTTTATTGGCTGGTTTATTACAGGCGTTGCATGCTCTGTTCAGATGAATTACCATAATCTACAATGTGATTCCTGTCATTCTGAGCACAGTGGGTGGATGCCCTAATGGGTTACACACCCAATGAATATGGGTCTGGTAAATTTCTCAAATGGCCGTTAAATTAAAATCTTCCCGATCACGTTGTCCGGCGCCACATTTTCCAAACGGGAACCCTGGTCTGGTCTGGAGTTAAACATTGGACGTTGTTGGTGGGATTTGTCAACGGGTAAGGTACAGGCTCACAGAAATATCGGCTACATGAACACAGACCCATAAACAGCCACCCCATTGATACGTTGTAAGTGTATACATCCCTGGAATATCCTGTTGCAGAAATAGCCTTGTTTTTGTGTCCTTCCTACCACACCCTTACAGTCCTGCCATTCAGTCACACCTAGTGTTGCAAAGGGGGGTTATATAAACTTTTTTTTGCCAGTAAACTACCAGTTTGCCAGTAAACTACCAGCATTTTGGTATCTTTCAAGGATTTTGTAATCTATCACAAGACATCTAGTGGCCCCTTTGGGTACATCTGATTATCACAGGTGTCTGCAATTTATCTCTGACCTTATCACATTTTAAAATATATGAAATAATGAAATGCGATGATATAAAAATATATGACAAAGCTGTAAAACATTTAACTAAATATAAATCAACTTACTGAATATCATTGGTGTTTTGAGTTTCAACATGAAATGTCCTTTTTATTTTTTACGCACTGTTAATGTTTTGGTGTCAAACTGATGGCAGTTGTGGTAAAGAGTTGCAGAGGTAAATTTAAAATAATGCCATTCTTGATTAGATGCTTTTTTTTTCATTAATTAGGCAAGTTCCTCTTGAACCATATGGTCTATCTACTAGAAACTCATGGACAATATGGACACGGATATAAAATATAAAAATACTATATATGAATTAAAAAAAATAACTTTAGTAAACTTAACATTAAAACTTTAGTAACTTTAGGAAATTACCAGTCGCTTTGCAACCCTAGTCAGACCATATAACACCGGCTTAGTACTGTAGGCCTGCTTACTGTAACATGCATGACTCTGCCCTGCCGTCAGTTGACATTGTTTAACAAACATTAGCCTCCCTGTACATCCTGATTCTATCACAACAGTGTTGCTGCTCCTGCTCGGACTCTGTCACATTATGTCATGCCAGTTTCCCTTTGGAATAGTTCATATTAAGCTAAGCTCTAGGCTAGCAGAGGAACACACCTGGATATGTCCCACTCTTATGTACTTTATCTACATGTTGGCTGTGTGTGTGTCTCTCCAATGAACATTAGAATATTCTTTAGTCATTCACACTGCAGTTGGAAGGGATAAACGTGCACTATATCATATCTCTCTGGAGTACTCCCAGTACTAAATATTCTTCATACTCCTAGCCTTGAGCTACAAATAACATTTCAGATGTTCTCAACTATCCCACGCTTTGTGCAGTCGTTTTCAATTGAAGTTCGCCCCACTCATGCGTTGGCCTTTGGTACGCACATTTTAGTCATTTAGCATACGGTCTTATCCAGAGCATTCATCTTAAGATAGCTACACACACCTGCAGTAAATGGTGAGGTCGTGCCCCTTGCCTGCCTGCGTGCATGTAGCAGCCTCCAGTTGGAGGTGTGATGTGTTGTGTAACAGGGGTCATGTGGTCACCCATCGACACCCACTACTCCCCTTCAGCTGCCAAGCCGAGTGAGGAGATAAGGGGGGATAATAAAGAGATCTCGAGCAGCTTAATGTAAATGTTGTGATGACTACACCGGGCAGGTGCAGGCCCTAGGCAGACAAGTGTTTGTGGATGAAAGTGATCTCTTTCAGGGGTGAAATGACTGCAGGAGAGCTACAGGGAGCTAGAGATCTGACACCATATGAGGTGAACAAGGACGTCTGAGGGGGTTTAAAGGCCCAATGCGGTCATTTTCATATCAATATCATATTTCTGCGTAACAATTATCTTAGTTTTCCATAAAAATGTTCTAACTATTTCTCATTCAAGAATTTAGCTGGGAGTGGTTTGAGTGGGGAGGTGAAAACTGAAAGCTAGCTGTTATTGGCAGAGGGGTATATTAACCAATTTGTGGGCTGGAGACATCACCAGGATTGCCTGGTTGAAAAATACAATCAGGATTTTTTTATTTTTTTTCTCTCTCTCACTTTTACAGTGTTAGTTTCATCAGCTGTTGAAGAGTATGATACAAAGCACAGGGAAAAACAGAATTTTTAGGCTGCACTGGGCCTTTTATAGGGAGCTGATGAAATTATGCATCTTTCTCTTTCTCTCCAGACGCGCACACCTACGGCTGTGTTTAGAGCGACTGAAATCCCTCGTTCCATTGGGACCAGACTCCAACAGGCATACCACCCTCAGCCTGCTGATGAGGGCCAAGAAACACATTGTGGTGGGTGATGGTGGGCGGAGAAGTAATGAGAAATCAGTTTAAAGTGTTTACAGTTTCAAGAGGGCAATTTATTCTACCGTTGGAAGAGGGTAATAGACGGTGCCACTTTGTTTCTGCCTCAGCCAACTCCCATTTTACTGTCATGGCAACGTTTGGCGTGGTTACAGCAACAGAGTTGACTAAAATAGAAAGAAATCTGTTACCATGGAGACCCTATTAAATTACTAGAGGGGGCTATAGTTCCAGAAAGGGGTGAAAATGGCAGCCATGTTGGTCCGGGAGAAATCCAAACCAATCTAATTGGAATGAATGGCAGTAGAGGCATAATCCTGATTTTACTAATGTAGGAAAATAAAAGGCATATGATATATCAGAAATTGTGTAATAGAATTGTCAACCTAAAAAATATTGTCAAATAATCATACAGTTCATACAGGTTTTATACAAAGTTTCTGTATAAATAGCCTCTAAAATAGGTGAATAGACCATAAATGTCTCCATTTTTGCTTTCTTGGAAAGCTGTGAGTGCTATTGTGTTAGGACTCAGACAAGTATAGATATCTTATCATATTGGCAGTTAATTTGAAAAATTCATGGGATCATTACTCTAAAACTGTCTGGCTGGCTAGCTAACAAACGGATTGCAGATAAATTCTTCAAATGCATTGTTTTACATTATCTTATCGACTCACTGGCAAACCATGGTTGACCAACTTCCTGACCAAAATGACTGACCTTTTATACCATCATAAGAAGGTTCAAGTTAATTCTAGTATTCTAATTCTATGTCTGTTACCCTCGTGGTCTAGAGGGTAATTAGTGTAGTGCTAACTCGGGTGAGCGACTAGTGTACATCAGGGTTTGATGAGGTCGAGTAAAGCGGTGCCTGGTAAAAACTAAAACCTGCATCACTCCAGGACCAGGGTTTTACCTACCTTGTGGACTAGACTGTTGAGGAACCTGTCTATGGTTAACTATGTGTGGTGGTAGGAGGAGGCCAGTATATTAATGAATCACTGTTAGTGCCTTCAGAAAGTATCCACACCCCTCGACTTTCCCCACATTTTGTTGTTGCAGCATGAATTTAAAATGGATTCAATTAAGATTTGTCACTGGCCTACACAATACCCCATAATGTCAATGTTTACAAATTAACAATGAAAAGCTGAAAAGTATTTAGTCAATAAGTATTCAACCTTGTTATGGCAAGCCGAAATGAGTTCAGGAGTGAAAAGTTGCTTAAGCCACAAATTGTATGTATTCACTCTCTAATAGTGTTTTAACATGATTTTTGAATGAATACTTCATCCCTGCACCCAACCCATGCAATTATCTGTAACGTCCCTCAGTCAAGCAGTGAATTTAAAACACAGATTCAACCACAAAGTCCAGGGACGTTTTCCAAAGCCTAGCAAAAAAGGGCACATATTGGTAGATTTATATAAAGCAGACACTGAATATCCATTTGAGCATGGTGAAGTTATTAATTACACTTTGAATGGTATATCACTACACAGATAATGGCGTCCTTCCTAGCTCCGTTGCTGGAGAGGAAGGAAACTGCTCTGGGATTTCACCATGAGACCAATGGTGACTTTTTAAAACAGAGTTTAATGGCTGTGATGGGGGAGAACTGTGGATGGATCAACATTGTAGTTACTACTCAATTCTAACTTAATTGACAAAGTGAGAAGGAATTTTCCAAAACATGCATTCTGTTTGCAACAAGGAACTAAAGTAATACTGAAAAAAAATTGTTATGTTTGGGGCAAATACAACACATTACTGAGTACTACTCTCCATATTTTCAAGCAAAGTGGTGGCTGCATCATGTTATTGGTATGCTTGAAATTGTTAAGGACTGGGGAGTTTTTCAGGATAAAAAAGAAACTGAATGGAGCTAAGCACAGGCAAAATCCTAGAGGAAACCCTGGTTGTCTGCTTTCCACCAGACACTGGGAGATAAATCTAGGGCAAGACCTGAAAATTGGGGTCTAGCAATAATCAACAACCAATTTGACAGAGCTTGAAGATTTTTGTTAATAGTCATGTGCAAATATTGCATAATCCAGGTGTGGAAAGCTTTTAGAGACACCCAGAAAGACTCACAGCTGTAATCACTGCAAAAGGTGCTTCTACAACATGACTCATTGATGTGAATACTTATGTAAATGAGATTTGTTTAATTTTCAATACATTAGCAAAAATGTCTTAACATGTTTTCACTTTGTCATTATGAGGCATTGTGTAGATGGGTGAGAGAGAAAAAAATCTGTCTCTGACACAACAGAATGTGGAATAAGTCAAAGGGTACGAATACTTTCTGAAGGCACTGTACATACTGAGGTCAGAGGTTGCAGGAGGGCAAAAGGCGATATCAGCATGTCTTAGAGCAGCTGTCACAAGAGTGCACACACACAAAGTGAGGACCAGTGTCTATTGCTGTATGTGTGTCTACTGTAGAGGTTGGAGGAGAGCGAGCGGAGAGCCCAGCATACCTTAGACCAGCTGCAGAGAGAGCAGAGGCACCTGCAACGGCGTCTGGAGCAGCTGGGGGTGGAGAGAACACGCATGGACAGCACAGGATCCATTGTCTCCTCCGACAATCCTGACTCAGACCAGGGTGAGCACTCAAGGGAATCCCTCTCCTACATTACAAACTGAACTGGGGTGATTAATGCTTTGTGGAGGTTTACAGTATAACGTTTTTTTGTTGTCAACGTTTCACGTTTTTCCATCAAACCACACTATAATACAATATAAAGGTCTCCATTCTCTTCCACCAATCCTTCCGCCCACTCTTAGTGATGGGGCTTTATGTTAACCAAAGTTATTGAATTTGAATATGAGCTCAGTAGAGACCGCATTGGTGCTGATTGTGGTACCTGCATAATATTGACCTGTGTTGTGTGTTGCAGAGGAGGAGCTGGATGTGGATGTGGAGGGGACTGACTACCTGCTGGGGGATCTGGAGTGGAGCACCAGCAGTGTCAGTGACTCTGATGAGCGGGGCAGCCTGCGCAGCAGCTGCAGTGACGAGGGCTACTCCAGCGCCAGCCTGCGCCTGCGCATGCAGAACCAAAACACTCAGGAGAAGGCCGAGCAGCTGGGCTGCAGCCTATAAGAGCACAGCCCTCAACCTCAGACCCCAGCCCCCATCCAATCCCGTCCCTCTATCGTCCAGTTAACTCCCGTCCTCCAACCAGTCTCTGCCAATCAGACCTCACTCCCAGCAGGACTGGCCTGTTCTGACCAAGCCCCCTCCTCCTTTCCAGCTGTATTCCACCTCTTTCCCCCCTGAAACCCCCAATGCAACACCTCTTAGACAGACACACCCACCGTCCTATCTCAATCGTCCATCGGCCAACCAGAATGGAGGATCAGTCTGTGGCACTGCCCAAATCAGAGCTTTTTGATGAGTGGGATTAGGAGGACAAGACACTCCGTCCGTCCCTTTGTGTCCACCAGCCCTCCCCCTTCCTTCTGTCCTTCCTGCTCTGCTGTCTGTTTCAGTGTAAGCCAAGTAGAGGTGACTGACTTTTCACATATCCATGCAGTGTTCCCCTTCCAGCGTCCGAAAACTTAAGACAGCTAGAGAATGTGATTACAACACCACACCTACACCCCACTGCCTCTCTCTCTTGTTCAGAAGCCATCTGAAGCAATCCAGTCATGATGAGAACCCTGCTCGACCCCCAGCTCTAAATCCCATTTCGCCCATTTCTCCCATGAGACTGGCCTCTCCATAGGTGGTGGTGGTACAGACAGCAGAGCTGTGCCACCTGACTAACCAGCTGACCAATCACAGCATGGTATTTTGGAACGGAGTATAGGAATGGATGGTCTTGGTCAAAGAGCTGTGGCGTGGTCATTTTAAACAATCTACACTGCAGCTATTGTAGTAATGTTATCAGGTGTAGTCTTTCAGTAAGTCTTTATGGTAAATAATCGTCTACCTGCACTGTCCACGTGAAGCCTCACTGGGAGTTCTACGACGCTAAGCACGGCTGTGACGTCATCCATGTTCCACAAACTCTTCGTTGTTGTGGTCGGCAGCAATACATCCATCCCTCTCTTCTCTACCAGGTTTAGCGGCCGGATACATACCTCCATGTTTATGGCTCTTATGGGGTGGGGGTGTTATTAAGCTGTCATTTTGTTTTTGTCCACACCTGCCATTTCAGAATTTTTAGGATTGGGGGGAGTAGAAAAAAAAAACTTTGATAAACAATGTGCAGCATGAGATTAAGGGGTGGGGGGGATTGGGGTTAAGGCAACTTGTATCTTCCTCTCTCTGATGACGGTGGCGTCTAGCTTGTGTTTTAATGTACGTGTCTGTGTTGCTGCTGGTCACGCACTGTAGCCAGTGGTAATCACTTAAATGTATCTGAAGGGAAGTCATACAGACAGACAGTACATTAACTGTTGAAATAAACCAGTAAAGAGATTAAAGCACATTCCATGTTAGATCGAAAGTAACATATGTTAGTAGAGGATTACCTTCGCCCATATTTATGAGGGAGAGCGTTTTGCCGTTTTAATGCCAGGAAGGATCTAGCTATCTGCTTCAGGTTACCCACAAGCAGAACACAACAGATTTGCTGACTTGCTTTGCCTTTCAGTCAAAACACAGACCAAGGAAGGTCAACGTCTATTGAATTAGTTCACCTCTGAAAAGAAAAGAGCAGAAAGGTTACTGTACACTAAATATCTGCCTGGCCTATAGAGCTATTTATTATTGTAGCAAAATGTAGTCATGTTTATGTAAATAGTTTACACAGAAAGAGCTCTATGTATATTGAATAAAAAGTATTTATATTAGATCTAAATATATAGATATATCTATTTAATTAGTTATGGCTTTAGTTATGTTATTCTTGTGAGGTTTTCTATGTGTGGTTGGTTTGCACAGCATAGTCAATCCATAGTTTTTTAGAACTGTCTTTTGTGCCTATAGACTTTTGTGTCCTTTCAGAAATTGGCACGGTGCTCCTAGAAATGAATGAAATTGTTTTGTGGTTGATTATATTTAAAAAATAATAATAATAATAATAAACATCCTCTGTCAATAGGAAAATAATTTAAATGAATATAATAAAAATAAAAAATGGAATATAAAAATGTATATAATTTAAGAGGAGCTGGTGTTGGTGCTTTGGCATTGCTGTGACGGTGGGAAGCTACAGTGGGGTTTCACCCTTCTTTGTGCCTGAGAGCCTGAAACAAAATGGCTCCTTGACCCAAGAGATTATAACATGGTGTAGTGAGGAGGAAATGGTGGGTTCAATAACCTGGGGATAAACTGGAGAGGATTGCAGTAGCGGTTGAATGTAGTTGACTAGCCTATAATCTATCTCCTGCACTGTTGCAGCACAATGGCGAACCTCAAACTTGTCACATGCAGAATCTCGGTAGAATGGGAAGATGGTCGATACACAGACAAAAAAATATATGAAATATAGGATTAGGGTTGTTTAGTGTCGTGTGTGTGTGGAATGCTGCACTTCTGTGTCACTTAAAAAAAACTTATCCAAAAGGAGAGGAACGATGTAACCATGCTAGAAGGGGATTGTTGTGAATTGAGCCCCTGGCTGAGACTGGTGTTATGGGGCAGGTGTGTGTGTGCTGGAATGCTGTCGGTTTGAGTCGGTGTGTATGTCCCGTCACTGTCTTCAGAGAGAAACTATAAGGGTTCAGGGGTTTGGGAGAGGGAGGGTTGTTTTGAAATGGAGGGAGAAATTAGCACTTATATGGATGTTTTTTAGTTGTTTATAAGTAAAAAGGTGCACACAACAACAAAAAAGCCCAACTCTTCAAAAAAGACCTCATGTATTATTAAAAGATCGAATGGGATCTTAAGCACTTACAAATTCATAACGAATTGGAATTTGTAACATACTGTATCATACGAATTGAGGGGGAAAAAGATGACCTGCACAATTTTCTGGGACCTGTTTTGTCTTGAGTGCTACTTTCAAAACTACTGGTTGAAAATATACTAAACCTCTGTAGCATCACTTTAACCTAAGCATTGTCTGTTATTCGGGGGCCACACACTCTTCTCTTTCCCTCCGTCCATGGCCTGTTTTCTGTGTCTTCCACTCCTCGTGTGTGAATGTGGCTCCCATAGAGAAGAGATCCTGATTCATTTTTATGGTGCCCCCCCCCCTCCTCCACATGCTGTGGGCCAGCCACCATGGTGCAGAGGGAGCCTGAGGGAGCAGACTGGGCTGTTTGTACAGTATAGCTGCAGCTCTCCTACCTCCCCGTATTACACTCTGTTAACACCCCTGGTGCTTCAGCATCTGCCTTAAGAGCAGGTGTGGATTCTTAAAGAACAAGCAGATCACTGCAGTTGGCTTCTGTGTAGTCCTGTGTAAGCTATATGGGATATCACCCTGGGAATTCAACACATTTTTTTTTTTTGTATATTTGGGTTAGGTTCGTACGAAGTGGCGTAAGCCTTAAAACAGACAACTGTAAGAGAACCATAGTAAAGTATATTATATATGAATGTATATAATGTAAGTATAGACGTGTTATTACAAATGTCATTATTTTCATTGTAACTGTCTCGGGTGTGTTGCTCTCCCTCATACGCGCACACACGTTGTCATTCGCGCACGTCCGAAAAACGATGGCTTAAGGGTTTGTTAAACTATTAAAAAGGTGGACGTTTTGTGCACTTACATTTTAGAATTGGGGAATTTGAATATCGACTTTAAAAGAAAGCACTTAAACATTTCGGAGGGAGAAAAAAAAAAACGGGGAAATGTGGAACAGTAATTTATATTTGCCAGTGATATGAAAGGAATAAAACATCACCCAACCTTGTTTACCTAGCTACTTGTCTTTGTGTTTATGACTTGGTCTGATGATTTGAAATATGTATTTATCTATGATTATTCTGATAGCAGATATGTCTTACCTTAATTGAATACTCAGGCTGTAAGTTACTCTGGAAAAGGGTGTCTGCTAAAGGACCGTAATGTAAATCTAATGCAGAGGACATGCCTCTAGTGCCTATATTCTATAGTAGCAATAATCAGCTTGGGTTTGATGAGACCTTTTCAATGTGGAATGATGCCAGACAGGAAAACAAAGCCATCATCTTGGGAGGTAATCAAAGCTAGCTCAGGCAGGCAGAATAGCTCGTTTCTGACAGTAATCTCCTGCTTAAATCCCTGGTTTGACCAGATAAGTCTGCGGCTGTTTAATAACCAGGAGATGGAGGGAGGAGAGGAGGGAGTGATGGAACCTTGATCGGCATCCTTCCTCTCAAAAGTCTGTCGTCCTTTTGCAAACTGCTAAAACACACACACTGGGACACACGCACACTGGTATGCACACACACTTGCACATAGTCACAAATGACACATCGCAAAGCAATTTCTTTATCTTGGCACCTTTGTGATGCAGTCTGTCCTTGTCTGGCTGCCAACTCAACGGGAGGAAGATGGAGAGTGCAGTGTGGATATTCTACTATGGATTACTGTTCTTACACCCTCTGATATGATTCCAGCACGCCTCTGACCCTTCTCCTCCCTGGTGACTGAGATTAGTTATTCTTCCAGTATCTAATTCAGACTGGAATAATATGTGTCCAGGTCAGTCTGTATGATATGCTCACTGCTTATAACCTACTGGCCAAAGGAAATCTGAAGTGGAGGTCCTTTGTAGCTCGTTGGTAGAGCAAGGTGCTTGTAATGCCAAGGTAGTGGTTTCGATTCCCGGGATCAGCTATACATAAAATGTATGCCCGCATGACTAAATTGCTTTGGATAAAAGTACATGTTAAATTGTTATATTATTGAAGACTTTTTCACTACAGGTTTATTCTGTTCTGAACTAAAATAGCAGAAGAAGCATTAGTGCTTTACAGTATTTTGACCTGACCTGTTTGACACCCCCCCCCCAGCACTTTCCTCAGGCCATATTCTTAAAGGGGGTTGAGTTTACATGGGATATTCTTAAAGGGGAGTGAGTCTACCCTCCCAGGAGGTGGTAGGTCCAGGGGGGGTAAAAACAACTGTCAAGGAAACCTTGAATATAATATAGACTCCAAACAAAAGACATGAATGGACAGTCTTTGAATGCCATCAGTGCCATTGTCTCATGGGGCGTACATGTTTTGCATTGCAGTTCTGACCCTAAATGCTTTCCCACAACACTACGCTACCTGATATAGTATTGTCTTTGTCATTGCTGCAATAGCTGGAATAGCCTACTCTCTACTTGCATCTGTTACTGGTTTGCAGGTCCACTATCGTGTCAGTGTATTGATGGCGAGTGTACAAAGATGGCTTTATCATTGACGTGTGTGCATGCCGTGACAAATGTGTGTGTGTCGGTTGTCTACATTCTGTCAGTGGGATCCGAGTCCCTGTGACCCCTCCATCCCCCTGGCTGTCAAATAGGGCAAATCCATCAGTTTATCCCAACCCTGCAGACCCAACGAACCACAACGTTTGCACACACACACCTAGGCCCGAATAACACTTTGCAATACAATTGCAACATGCCCTTGGGAAATAAACATTGAGTACACGACTCTATCATTTATGTGCTTTGAATCCCCACTGCAGATGCTTGCTTTGGGCATGATCCCTAATATGTTTAGAGACTCACACAACAGTCATGCCAGATGGCACCCTCTTATTCAAATGTAAACACTGGCATATGAAACAAAACAGGTAGCTGCAGTTAGGAAGTATTCTCTCTGTGAGATCAAATGGCCTAATTTACAGCAAAAAAATACAAACAGACAGAATTCTGGGTCGTTCTACAAATGGAATGCACTTTAATATTTTAAGTAAAAATTGTCCACCAATATTGAATTTTAAAAGCCTGTTATATTAAATGAAGTGCCCTATAGACAACATGTAGAATTCAATCAATCTGATTTTTAATATGAATAAAGACTTGCTATCATGCCAAAATTCAGCATTTTGACCTGTCCGTCTGTGCTCCCTCTGTGACTTCTAGGAAGATTTTAACCCACTTTCTCAAAGTAATTTTGGAAGATGATTTGCCCTCAGAACAGCCTCAATTCGTCGCATGGACTCGACAAGGTGTCGAAAGCGCTCCACAGGGATGCTGGCCCATGTTGACGCCAATGATTCCCACAGTTGTGTCAAGTTGGCTGGATGTCCTTTGGGTGGTGGACCATTCTTGAAACACACGAGAAACTATTGAGTGTAAAAACCCCAGCAGTGTTGCAGTTATTGACACAAACCTGTGCACATTGCACTTACTACCATACCCCGTTCAAAGGCACTTACATCTTTTGACTTGCCCATTCACCCCTCAGAGTTGCACACATACCCGATCCAAGGCTTAAAAATCTCCTACCCTTCATCTACACTGATTGAAGTGGATTTAACAAGCGATATCAATAAGGGATCATAGATTTCACCTATGTCATGGAAAGAGCAGGTGTTCTTAATCTTTTGTACACTCAGTGTACGTCTGTTGGCCTTAAAATGAGGGACACATATGTGAACTGAACTCTTTAAATATGTTGAAACTATTCCATTTGAAATATTTACTTCAAAAGAAACGTTGAACATCTGATAGTCAAAACATAGTGTAAAAGCAGGTGAGCTGGTTCTACTCTTTTTGGACATTTTCTGGTGTTTTGTGGTGGAAAACTTTTGCACACAAACTTCCATTCCTCCTGTCACTAGGGGATTTATGGCTGATGTAACTCCCTAGAGTCTATTGATGCATCGGTGCGTCAATCTAATTGATGTGAAAAAGCCCTATCAAAATTGTTCAGTTTAAGCTAGAGATATCTGCATGGGCTGCAACTCAATCCAACGCATCCGCTTATGGCGGCCTTCCACATCTGCGGTGGGAGGTGGACGAGCTACAGTTGTGTTTGTCAGACCATGAGACATCCCAAAAATTGGTATTCTCACAAAAACGGGACACATCTGAAGTCGTTACCGTCAATGTGCCAACTTCTGTTTGTAGCATCCAAACCCTCATCAAACTACACACAATACCACATAATAACAAATCAAAAACAGTTTTTACATTTTTTATTGCAAATTTATAAAAAAAAAAAAACTGAAATAACACATTTACATAAGTATTCAGACCATTTACTCAGCACTTTCTTGAAGCACCTTTGGCAGCGATTACAGCCTCGAGTATTCTTGGGTATGACGTCACGTTGTTCGTAACTTGTTTTGTACATAATGTTGCTGCTACCGTCTCTTATGACCGAAAAGAGCTTCTGGACATCAGAACTGCGATTATTCACCTCAGATTATACGAAGAGTTTTTCTTCAATGAGTCGGACGGGAGGGATATACTACAGACACCCGACCAGGCCCAGATCCCCGTCATTCGCTGGAAAAGGAAATTTTACGGAACAAGATCAGGGTGCCTTGTGAGGATCAGGCGACGAGTGGCAAATCTGCCTTTGCCTTCCATCCTGCTAGCTAACGTTCAATCGCTGGAAAATAAAAATAAATGGGACGAACTGAAAGCACGTATATCCTATGAACGGGACATTAAAAACTGTAATATCTTATGTTTTACCGAGTCGTGGCTGAACGACAACATTAAGAACATACAGCTGGCGGGTTAAAGACTCTATCGGCAGGATAGAACAGCTGCCTCTGGTAAGACGTTGCAGGGGCCTATGCATATATGTAAACAACAGCTGGTGCACGATATCTAAGGACGTCTCAAGGTTTTGCTCGCCAGAGGTAGAGTATGTCATGATAATCTGTAGACCACATTATCTACCTAGAGAGTTTTCATCTGTATTTTTCATAGCTGTCTACATACCACCACAGACCGATGCTGACACTAAAACCACACTCAATGTGCTGTATACCGCCATAAGCAAACAGGAAAACGCTCATCCAGAGGCGGCGCTCCTAGTGGCCGGGGACTTTAATGCAGGGAAACTTAAATCTGTTTTACCTAATTTCTATCAGCATGTTAAATGTGCAACCAGAGGGGAAAAAATTCTAGATCACCTTTACTCCACACACAGAGACGTGTACAAAGCTCTCCCTCGCCCTCCATTTGGCAAATCTGACCATAATTCTGCTTACAAGCAAAAATTAAAGCAGGAAGCACCAGTGACTCGGTCTCAAAAAAAGTGATCAGATGAAGGAGATGCTAAACTGCAGGATTGTGTTGCTAGCACAGAATGGAATATGTTCCGGGACTCTTCCGATGGCATTGAGGAATACACCACATCAGTCACTGGCTTTATCAATAAGTGCATCGACGACATCGTCCCCACAGTGACTGTATGTACATACCCCAACAAGAAGCTATGGATTACAGGCAATATTCGCAATGAGCTAAAGGGTAGAGCTACCGCTTTCAAGGAGCGGGACTCTAACCCGGAAGCTTCAAAGAAATCCCGGTATGCCCTCCGACGAACCATCAAACAGGGAAAGCGTCAATACAGGACTAAGATTGAATCGTACTATACCGGCTCCGATGCTCATCGAATGTGGGAGGGCTTGTAAACTATTACAGACTACAAAGGGAAGCACAGCTGAGAGCTGCCCAGTGACACGAGCCTACCAGACGAGCTAAATAACTTCTATGCTCGCTTCGAGGCAAGTAACACTGAAACATGCATGAGAGAATCAGCTGTTCCGGACGACTGTGTGATCACACTCTCCGCAGCCGATGTGAGTCAGACCTTTTAAACAGGTCAACATTCACAAGGCCGCAGGGCCAGACGGATTACCAGGACACGTACTCCAAGCATGCGCTGACCAACTGGCAAGTGTCTTCACTGACATTTTCAACCTCTCCTTGTCTGAGTCTGTAATACCAACATGTTTCAAGCAGACCATCATAGTCCCTGTGCCAAAGAACCCTAAGGTAACCTGGCTAAATGATTACCGCCCCGTGGCACTCGCGTCGGTAGCCATGAAGTGCTTTGAAAGGCTGGTCATGGCTCACATCAACAGCATCCTCCCGGACACCCTAGACCCACTCCAATTCGCATACCGCCCCAACAGATCCACAGATGATGTAATCTCAATCGCAGTCCACACTGCCCTTTCTCACCTGGACAAAAGGAACACCTATCGTTGGACTAGTAACCGAAAGGTTGCAAGTTCAAATCCCCGAGCTGACAAGGTACAAATCTGTATTTCTGCCCCTAAACAAGCAGTTAACCCACTGTTCCTAGGCCATCATTGAAAATAAAAATGTGTTCTTAACTGACTTGCCTAGTTAAATAAAAGTAAAATAAATAAAAAATGCTGTTCATCGACTACAGCTCAGCGTTCAACACCATAGTGCCCACGAAGCTCATCACTAAGCTAAGGACTCTGGGACTAAACACCTCCCTCTGCAACTGAATCATGGACTTCCTGACGGGCCGGCCCCAGGTGGTAAGAGTAGGCAACAATACATCTGCCACGCTGATCCTTAGCACTGGGGCCCCTCAGGGGTGTGTACTTAGTCCCCTGTAGTACCTGTTCACCCATGACTGCATGGCCAAACACGACTCCAACACCATCATTAAGTTTGCTGATGACACAACAGTGGTTGGCCTGATCACCGACAACGATGAGACGGCCTATAGGGAGGAGGTCAGAGAACTGGCAGTGTGGTGCCAGGACAACAACCTCTCCCTCAATGTGAGCAAGACAAAGGAGCTGATCGCGGACTATAGGAAAGGTGGGCCGAACAGGCCTCTGATAACATCGACGGGGCTGTAGTGGAGCGGGTCGAGAGTTTCAAGTTCCTTTGTGTCCACATCACCAACGAACTATCATGATCCAAACATACCAAGACAGTCTTGAAGAGGGCACGACAAAACCTTTTCCCCCTCAGGAGACTGAAAAGATTTGGCAAAAGGTTCTACAGCTGCACCATCGAGATCATCCTGACCGGTTGCATCACCGCCTGGTATGGCAACTGCTCGGCATCTGACCGTAAGGCGCTACAGAGGGTAGTGCGAACGGCCCAGTAAATCACTGGGGCCAAGCTTCCTGCCATCCAGGACCTATATAATAGGCGGTGTCAGAGGAAAGCCCATAATATTGTCAGAGACTCCAGTCACCCAAGTTATAGACTGTTTTCTCTGCTACTGCACGGCAAGCGGTACCGGAGTGCCAAGTCTAGGACAAAAAGGCTCCTCAACAATTTCTACCCCCAAGCCATTAGACTGCCGAACAATTCATAAAAATTGCCATCGGACAATTTACATTATGGGGTATTGTGTGTAGATGAGGATTTGTATTTATATAATCCATTTTAGGGGTCTGAATACTTTCCGAATGCACTGTATGTATAAAAAAAAATATATATTTCCTGTGTTTTCTTTTATGTCCTAGATATCGGACAGACACTTCAAAACTTTATTCCTTATAATTTATTAAGATGAAATTGGCAACCCTGTTACGGTCAACCGTGTTACTTTGACACTTAATTACTTAATATAGTAATTTTTTTATTTCACCTCTTGAGATGGGAAAACGTGTTTTTATGTAGTTGAACATGTTCTTTATGACAGAATGTTAAAATTACGTTAAAAAAGAAACTGAAATACAAATGTTGCCGAATTGGTAGAAGGACCCTTCTGTCTCATAGTGATTACGTATCGTAGAATATAAAAGATTTGTTAAGCGAGACAGAGGACGTGACTGACAATCCCATCCCTACACTGAGAAAAAACGTAGGGAAGGTAGGGGCCGTGCTGTGAATGAGGGGGCTTGTTGACAAATGGAGCTGATAGTCTGCATTAGGAGGATGGTCTCTTGGGACCAGAGGGACGAGGTAGTGCACATCAGACAGGATCAGTTGTTTTTAAGGAAGAAAAAAAGATGAACAGAATGGTTACTGGTCAGTAACATACAGTTGGTCTTGGCACAGCTACTTCATGAGCACCTGGGATAGGAACGTTTTAAATGAGCCTTTTGAGTGAGAGCCTAAGCATGGAGATACTACAGACATTGTAGATCAATACCGCAGCATTCAAAGGAAATTGCTCTCAAAGTGGTACTGCTTTTCAAAAATGGCATTTGTCCCAACAGGAAAGGAACTGCAGACTGCAAAGTGAATGCATGTGAATCACACATTTAATTTACTTAATCTCATAGATTTAAAAAAAAGCATTCTCTTTACACCTTGACAGCAGTGAGTTGTTTTCAGGTTCTCTTTTTCAGTAGAAACAAATGTTCCCATTTCGAGGTTCACTAACTTGCTGAACTGGAGCAGGAGAAAGGAAGACTGGAAGACACAAACGTTGGCCTAGAAAGAGGTGATACCTCTACCTGCTGAGTCACTCCCGGTCGTCTCCTGTCTCAATGGGCCTTTTGTTGCTGCCTGCTGTTGGAGCTGCTGGGAATGGCTGGCCTGAGCTTGCTGGTGAGGTGCGGCAGGGTGTGTGTAGCACAGGACGTTGGTGGCACCTTAATTGGGGAGGACGGGCTCGTGGTAATGACTGGAGAGGAATTAGTGGAATGGTATCAAATACATCAAACACATGGTTTCCATGTGTTTGATGCCATTTCATTTACTCCGTTCCAGCCATTATTATGAGCCGTCCTCCCCTCAGCAGCCTCCACTGGTATAGGTAGGGGTGTGGGATGTGTGTATGTCTCACACGCTAATGATGAGGTGTCTTTGATAGAGGAGGTGTAGGCTGGAACTATGTGGGAGTGCTGAAGGTACATGTCTGTACATGTGGGTGACACTGTGTTCTGGATGTCAAGGTGACTTTGGTTGAAGTCTGGTGATTATGTCTGGGAGCATATGAGCTGAGAGTTGCCTGCTATAAAACAGAGAGCGGATTCAAATACATGCCATAAGCAAACAATGCGATGTCTATGAAGAGACCGTTGTGAGTGAATGAATGAATGGTATGAAAGAAAGAAATAAGGACAGTCATTTTTTCTTATGAAGGAAGATCTCAGGATAGACAGCCTGTCTAGCTGCCGATGGTGATTGGTCAGTGTAGAAGTAGAGAGGAGGTTATCCCATTGTTTACTTGGCCTGGCATCTCTCAGCCAAGTGGAGATGTTGCACATTACTAAGAATATTCTGCCCTCTAGTGGTTAAAATGGGACGTTTGCAAATGCGTCGCATCGACTTTAACATTTGTATTAGATCATGGTAAACAAGGCATCTACAGTGTAAATATTTTTGACTTTTTTCAACAGTATTTTATTTTCTGTTCAGATAATAACCATGATTACTCCTTGTTGGTGCATTTGTGGTTCCATATGTAAAGCCTCAGTGACATGATTAAATTTGATTAGGAATAACTTGACCATCATGATATGCCCTTGCCCAAGTTACAATCTGCTGCAATATCATAATAGCATATAGTTCAAGCGATCAATATCTCATAAATCTTCAAGGGCAAGGCTACCTCATCAGCATTAAAAGTGACTAAACAACTAGTTTAGAATGTGTTATTATCTTCATGAATACCTAAAAAATGTCAAAGTGATTGGAAATGCAAATTCAGAATGTGTTGAATGTTTACTATATGGGATAAGATAGCTATTGGGCTATGCGTTCTGCAGTCCCGACAGCTCTGGGCGCGTGTGCTTTACCCTCTAAATGGGGTAACCTGGAACAGGGCCAACCTGGAACAGGGCCAAGGCCAGATCCAGCAGGTCGAGTCATCGCGCGAGAAGAAGACAGCGCTGCACCATGAATAATCCTCTCTCATGTGCTGAATCATCGCACAAAAGTGCTTTGTGATTCTGGAAAATGTCTGCAGGACTGACCCATTTCACAGGCTTATGTTTACAATGTAGTGTATAGGCTAAACTTGATAATAGGTGTTAGGATATTAAGTGACTTGCATTTATTTAATGTGATGTGTGGGCATTGGGGAGTCATGCAAACAGACCTTTGTGTCTGTGTCTCTTCCTGTATTCAGACACTGCGGTGGTTGGGCACGAAAGGTGCATGGCTGCAGACTGCAATACAGCAGTACCGTTTATACATACTCAGACCTGGCACACAGTTCACATGCATCGATCCGGTACCTGGACTGCTGGGCAGGTAAAACGGTAATGACCGTGTTTACTGGGATCGGATAACCTGCATGGGAAGTTTCACAAAACTTAATCAGAAATAGTCTAGGCAATGTCAATTTGGCCTATTATGTCCTACGTTGGCCTCGGTATCAACATTTAATAGTAAAGTAATTTTTCGCTTTAATTAGTATAAGCATTATCATCAGGATATTAGTAGGCCTGGCCTTTTGGTCTTATTATAAATAACTATTTACATGTCCCCTGTAAGTCATCATTTTATGCTCTCGCATTGACCAAAGGTCTATCTTGGCTTGTCTGTACAGCATGGATTAGCCTAAAATACTTACAAGTTTAATTCGTATTCCCCTGAGAATAGCTCTTTTTGCATGAGCTTGCAGGTTTCCCTTACCCTGCTCCTGCCCCTGCGTCAAATGATGCTCGAGTTTCATCACTATAAAAGTACCTGTCTTTGCCAGACATCACTTGTATCTCACTTCCTTTCTCTTTCTCTCTCCCACACTCCCACACACACTCTCACACGGGGCAGTGAGAAGGGACTCCGCAAGCAGCAAGGGTCAGACTAGCATTCCACTTCTCCACCTGCAAACATGAGTTACTCCGGCGACGTCTACTCCAGCAGTTCCTATCGGAAGATCTTCGGGGATGCGCCCCGGAGCTCCGGCCGCATGTCGGTGGGCAGCAGCCCCTCTCGCCTGTCCGGTGGATACCGCTCCAGCGGCTCACACCGCAACTATGGCTCCCCATCCATGGTCACATCCTCCGGCTACCGCAAGGCGGGTGCCGGGCGCAACTTTCACTCCTCCATGCCCGACTCCATGGACTTGACCCAGTCCACGGCCGTCACCAACGAGATGAAAATCATCCGCACCAACGAGAAGGAGCAGCTCCAGGGCTTGAACGACCGCTTCGTCTCCTTCATTGAAAAGGTCCACAACCTGGAGCAGCAGAACAAGGTTCTGGAAGCCGAGGTGACTCTACTGCGCCAGCGCCACACAGAGCCCTCCCGTCTGCACGACTTGTACGAGCAGGAGATCCGGGAGCTGAGGGCGCGGGTCGAGGAGCTGACGCACGAAAAGAGCCAGATGCACCTGGACTGCGTGCAGATGAACGAGATGCTGGACCGCGTGAAGGAGAAGCTGGACGAGGAGACGAGGCTCCGCGAGGAGGCGGAGGGCACCCTGAAGAGCTACCGCAAGGACGTGGATGACGCCACGATGTCCCGACTCGAGCTGGAGAAGAAAGTCGAGTCACTGCTGGATGAGATCGCCTTCCTCAGGAAAGTGCACGAGGAGGAGCAGCAAGAGCTGCAGGCTTCCCTGCAAGCCACACAGGTGCCAACATCACATCACCCTTCATGACCCCCATCAGTTGTCACTTGTCACCCTCATCTCCCCATCTCGCCGCCTCCAAATATCCTACCAAATATACACCAAGGGAAAAGTTAGGCAATGTATGTTTTGATGATAACTTTTATAATTTATGGTGATAACCAGTTCTAAATAACTAACACTGTTCATAGCGTGTTATCATATGGCTATCTTATCATTCACATTCACTGTGGATCCACATTCACTGAGTCAAAGTTAATTCACAGCACATGCGCTGTCCTTGGTGCTGAAGCCAGTGAACACTGCGCACTGCGATAAGTGGCAGTAAATTTTACGGCACTGCGGTTCTGCGTAAAACAGCACCATGCAGTACTCCCTCTCCTCTGTCAATTCAAACCCAGCATTGACATAGGACACTAACTATATATACACTATGAGGGAAGTTGTATAACTATAAAATATAATTGAAATGGTGTAAACGGTTACTGAAAATCGATTATGTGCATAGTCTGAAAGTGTTATACAGTCTAACGCAAGAGCCAGTGTGCTAAAAAGAGGGAATGGGAGGGAGATCGAGAGGGAGGGAGAGAGAGGGGGAGCATTTGGGTTGATAGGGATGCTAGCGCTCCCACTGATGATGCAGAGAAATAGTAGCGCAATATCTAGGTGTGGTCGACCTAGCATGTAGGGGGAGAAATAGGATAGGGTCAACTCAGAACGTATACACAAATTAAGATTAATCAATGCCCTTGTTGAATTTTACGTAGTCAATCTCATGATGATCAACTACCACAATCACACTTTGTAAACACATTTTACAGGACGATTTCTATAGGTTAATTACTGATAATTACATTTTGGATAGATCATTGGATAAGGTGATAGTACTCTAAATGCTTTTCTTTAAATAAAAAATAAGTCTGATTATACAATTTAATATCAATTGACGCAACAGAGAATTTTCATTATTGGATAGATAATTAAGTGTTTGTTTTCTCCAGGGGCTTTTCTATTGCCCTGCTGGAGATATAATTGCCATGGAAGCGATTGAAAGCAACACCCATGGTGGTGCACAGAGCCCTGACTCAGGGATCAATACATCAGCCCTCAGTATTTTACCTCACTGGATAGATCACATTAGCCCAAGGCTCATAGCTCCCATGTGTCTACTATAAGCCCATGATGGTCTGTGTGGTTTGACATAGATTTCAATAGTGATTATCAAACCTTTTACTATATTTAGTTAAAGAACAACAACAAAAAAATGGATGTGGCAACAATTTTGGTTTGGATTTATTATAATAGCCTACTTCACATTTACAGTAAATTAGAATTAATACGAACATAAAAAGAATAATATAATAACGAATACTAAAGCAAAATATTATCATATTTGAATCCCCGCTACACTACAAATATGTAGATATTTAGCCATTGAAGCATTCTCTTCACACCTGGTAACCATACCCAACCCTAACTAACCCCTCTGTCCCTACCTGGTCCCAGGTTTCAGTGGAGATGGACATGAGGGATGGTAAACCCGACCTGGCCGTGGCCCTGAAGGACATCCGTGCCCAGTACGAGGTCCTGTCAGCCAAGAATCAGAACCAGGCCGAGGAGTGGTACCGCTCTAAGTTTGCCAGTGTGAACGAGGCGTCCTCCCGCAACCAGGACCAGGTGAAGCATAGCAGGGAGGAGCTAAATGAGTATCGCAGGCAGGTGCAGGCCCGCAGCCTGGAGATCGAGGCTCTCAGGGGCCACAACGAGGCCCTGGAGAGGCAGATGGCTGAGATGGAGGACCGCCATAGCAACGAGATGGGAGAGATGCAGGTACGTGGAGTAGGACAGGCTGGCTATTACTGTATACCACAGTAATTGCTACAGTACAGGGTTTAACCTGTGGATTCTATAGAATTATCCCCTCCTAAGTAACAGGTGTACATCACAGATGGTATGTGTGATGTCATTTCAATTGCACTGTAGCACAACACATGTAAAAAGGTATTAGGAAATGTACGTTGTGAGGTATTAGGAAATGATCATAGTGAGGTATTTATCATTAGTAACACATCCTGATGTTAATCTGCCTGAAGGAGACCATCCAGGAGCTTGAGTCTGCCCTCCGCAGCACCAAGGGGGAGATGTCCCGTCACTTGCGTGACTACCAGGACCTGTTGAATGTCAAGATGGCCCTGGACATTGAGATCGCTGCTTACAGGTTAGTCATCACCTAGTCTGCGTCAATATGTCTGATAATGTTAAGTCCGCATTCAGCATATCGTTGATCCAAACCACAGTGCCTTTCCTGTACTCTGAACACCTTTTTAACATTTGAATTCCAAGTCAGCAGAGTGCTTTGAAAAGTATGAATGGTTGGAATTTGATACATTTGTTAACTGACTCTCTTCCTCTGATTTAGTCAGTATTTTAGTCAGCTCAGCAATCAGGCCACTGTTGATGCACCACAGTGTCTCTTTAAAAGATTTATGAGCACCCCCCCCCCCCCTTTTCTAAACATTTGAATACCTCGTCAGCACAGCAATAGAATTTAATAAATGTTTGTAAACTGACTTTCTCTTCCTCTACATCTCTCCATCTTCATCCCCCTCTTTAGGAAGCTGCTGGAAGGTGAAGAGTGCCGTCTGAGTACAGTTGGTGGAAATATCTTGCAGTCAGGTTACTCTGGCTTCTCCTATTCGTCCAGCCGCTCCTACGCCCTGGGTTCCTCCGCCCCTTACAGGATGAGGGGAGCCAAGCCTGAGGAACCAGAGAAGGAGGAGGATGAGGAAGAGAAGGAGGAAGAGGAGAACGAGGAGGAAGGAGAGGAGGGAGGGGATGGAGAGGAGAATGGAGATGAGAATGCGGTGGAGAATGGAGAGGGAGATGAGGAGCAAGATGAGGAAGAGGAGGATGACGTTCAGAAGAAGAAGGAAGAGAAGGGGGGTGCTCCCAGCAAGAGCACCAAGAGCTAAACTGCTTGTGTCATCGATCTTCAATGCCTTTCGCCCTACTACACTCCACTCATTCACTCATATGGATCCCTTCCCTGTCACCTCATTTCTGATCACAAGGACACACATGCACACACACTTAACGTACTCACGCCAGATGCCTCACACACACGTACCTTCTCCTCTCGTTCTCTGGGTATCAATAATCAGCTGTGTGGTGGTAAACAGAAAGACAGACAACGCAGAGAGGTGTATTACCCTGCCAGAAGATAAACCTGTAGCTACATTTTCTCAGGATTCTATGTCACGGTTTTACTCCATAGATGATGGTTACCACAGGGAGCAGAGAGAAGGTGGTCAACATTACAGTATTAAGCCAGTCAGTCAGCAAAAGAGAATGCCTTAAAGCAAGTATGATGTCAGATTAAGAAGTCAGGGATGATGTCGCCCAGTAAGGTCCCGTCTTTATGTGCCATTAATGATATGAGATGTGGTTATTAAGAGCAATTCAATTGTAATCTTGAAAGTAATAGTAGGATACTGGTAGTAGCACACAGACTATGCCTACTATATGCACAGAGGTCTAGAGAATAGAGCTTTACCAACGTTTACCAGTCCAACATTTAAGGTGCTTTTTGAAGAAATACATTTTAAAAAGTTGGAAACATCTAAGGTAATTTGATTGTAGAAAATGCTCTTTAAACCTTTTCATGAATGTTAGCGTATAATATTGGGCACACAGAAATCCAGAACCTGCCCATGGGTGCAATACCGTATTCTGAGCTGAAGATACAAACTGGCACACTGAATGCTCCTCCCTCCTCTCTTTTTCATTCACAGGAGAAAGATATAGAATGTTCTGTCCATTGACCCACTTTCTTTTCCATCACTTTTCATCACCAGAAAAGTAAATATTTCACCACTCACCTTCCCCCCTCTCTCTGTCACTGCGAATGTCATAGCACGGCAAAATGACAACATGGATTCTAGAAAACAGTACATGAAATCATAGCGTTTATTTGGGAGGGTTCTAATTTCAAAGATAGGAGATAAGTGCATTGTGCAGTACCTCTTCTGTGTTCAGAAGGACACCTTTCAGGAATGAAAAATGTAGAGTTTTAAAATGCTGCTATTTATCACACTATACCCTTATATTTGATGTTGAAATACCCTCTCTTGATTGATTCATTTGTCACTGAATGGATATGCCCTCAAAGTAAGATAACTCTCTAAACCTGAGGTAAATGTCTCTCCTAGTCCCTTCCTTTCCTCAGAGCAGTCTAAGTCTTGTTTGTTTACTATCTACGGTCGTTTAGTGCTCTTCTGGCTGGTGGTTTGAGTGGTAGAGTGTGTGTTGTTAAGTCCCAAATGGTACCCTATTCTGTATTTTCTGCACTACTTTTGATCAGAGCCCATCGGGATGCTGCCTGTGTTTGCTTCTAGCAGTGTGCTCTGCTCCAGACAGTTAAGAGGCCTGTGGCTGCTGTGAAGGACAGCTGGAGGTGACAATGAGTGAGAGACAGCCCTCCACTCTGACTGCATCACAGGCGGCCGGCCGGTGGCACCATAATTGGGGAGTACGGTCTCATAGTAATCGCTGGAATGGAATGGTATCAAACACACCAAACACATGGTTTCCATGTGGTTGATAACATTCCATTCACTCCATTCAAGTCATTATGAGCCGTCCTCCCCTCAGCAGCCTCATGTGGACTGCAGGACCAAGTGGCAGACGGTGCAGACGCCACTGGGGTCATGGGTGGTCACATGATGCTGCGCCACAGATAAGGGCTATTATCACCATATACCCCCCCCCCCCACCACCACCACCACTACCACTACCACAGTCTGAGATGGACAGCAACAGTATGTACACAGGATACCCTAGGCAGACATATCGTAGCTGCACGAGAGGGACCTTAATAGCATACTGTAAGTTATATGGCCGGCTAGCTTCTATCATGGTGCTGAGCTATCGATATCAGAACTATCTGTGGGTCAGGATACAGTGAGTGACTGCACAGATATGTAAGGTTATAAAGAATGAGTGAAAATGTTAAAGAAGGAGACATTTATGATTTACAGTGATAAAAGGAAAAGTGTTGCAGGAAGTATGTTTAGGGAAAGAAAAATACATGGAAAACCCCAAATGGAATGTACTCTAGAATCCTATACTGTAGTAAAATGGAATGGACTCTAGAATCCTATACTGTAGTAAAATGACCTGTCCTCCAAAATGTTTGTAAACTTACCGTGGGCAAATGTATAGCTTCACAGAATGTTAAATGTTCTTTTTTTGAGACTGGCACACACTGTGGAAGGCCTTATCTTTAACTGTTGTAGATATCACTCCTTTTTCCTTTCCTTGAGAAATGAATCAATTGACAAGCATTGACTGCATGGCCTGATTCTTGGGAGCTTGAAAACTGGGGATGGGATAGATTTTGCTTGTTGAGTGTAAAAAAAGATAATTGCCTTAACCATGATCAAAACAATAAAACAACCTTTCACTTGCATTTCACATGTTACCGAGGTGGTTCAGGAGCGTTGACACAGACCATTAATTCTGCTATACTACTGTGACTGTATGTGCTGCTGTCTCATGCAGTGATATTCCTCCCAAAGCCAAATAAAGCAATTTATTAACCAAACACTCACAACCATCGTCAGTGTCTTCAATTATTATGGTAACATCTAAACCATACTACATAAGCTACAGTATCTCTGTACATGTGGTACTGGTACTGACCCTGTATATAGTATTCTTACTTACTTCATCGTGTTCTTCTTATTTTTAGATCTTGTGTGTTTTTGTTCTACCTTGTTATTTTTTGTATTACATTGTTATTGATTACTGCATTGTTGGGGTTAAAGCTTGCAAGAAAGACATTACACTGTACTTGTGTAGACTCCTAGAAAAAAGGGTTCCAAAAGGGTTCTTTGGCTGTCCCCATTGGAGAACACTTTTTTGTTCTAGGTAGAATCCATTTTGGTTCAAGGTAGACCTGTTTTTGTTTCCAGGTAGAACCCTCTGTAGAAAGGGTTCTACATGGACCCAAACGGGTTCTACCTGCAACCAAAAAGGGTTCTTCAAAGGGTTCTCCTATGGAGACAGCCGAAGAACCCTTTAAGGTTATGGATAGCAACTGTTTTTCTAAGAGTATATGTGACATTAAAACTTGAAACATTTTCTGACTGGGCACAGCCAGGTTAGAACAAGAAGGGAAAATCGAAAAACAATAGTATAATATTTGTAGCATTTTGTATTGAAAATGCTTGCAGTAGACATGACAAATGTTAAAGCTAGAATCCTTTGTTGAAACAATAATAAAGCGGTAATCCCACCTCAGTTTGGTAAAAAGCTGAAAAAAAAAGTTTTAGCCAAGAAGTTTTAGCCAATAAGAAGAAGAGACTTGCTTGGGCCAAGAAACACAAGCAATGGACATTAGACCAGTGGAAATCTGTCCTTTGGTCAGATGAGTCAAAATTTTAGATTTTTGGTTCCAACCGCAGTGTCTTTGTGAGACGCGGAGTAGGTGAATGGATGATCTCCGCATGTGTAGTTCCCACCGTGAAGCATGGAGGAGGAGGTGTGATGGTGTGGGGGTGCTTTGCTGGTGACACTGTCAGTGATTTATTTAGAATTCAAGGCGCACTTAAACAGCATGGCTACCACAGCATTCTGCAGCGATACGCCATCCCATCTGGTTTGCGCTTAGTGGGACTATCATTTGTTTTCAACAGAACACAGACACAACACACCTCCAGGCTGCGTAAGGGAAATTTGATCAAGAATGAGAGTGATGCTGCATCAGATGACCTGGCCTCCACAATCATCCAACCTCAACCCAATTGAGATAGTTTGGGATGAGTGATGAAAAAGCAGCCAACAATTGCTCAGCATATGTGGGAACTCTTTTAAGACTTGGAAAAGCATTCCAGGTGAAGCTGGTTAAGAGAATGCCAAGAGTGTGTAAAGCTGTCATCATGACAATGGGTGGCTACTTTGAAGAATCTCAAATATAAAATATATTTTGATTTCTTTAACACTTTTTTGGTTACTACATGATTCCATATGTGTTATTTCATAGTTTTGATGTCTTCACTATTATTCTACAATGTAGAAAATAGTACAAATAAAGAAAAAACCCTTGAATGAGTAGGTTCTCAACTCATGAGGCATTTCTAAGTTATATTCTTCAAGAATAGATGGGTATGTACTATATTATTAATTTAAAAGTCGAAAAATGGATGTAGCAACTCAGGATTCTAGCTGTAAAGTGAAACATCCCGTGATATCAACTCATTACTTCACTAATGGACATGGCAAAAGAGATAAATAATAGTCCACAAAAAGAACAAATCAATTACATGGACTTTACTTGAATTGCCTGCCCATCCTGCCTTGCTGAACCATTAGCATGACATAGCATATATTATTGGCAGTCATGCCGCTGACAACTATTTTCACCAACTCACTGACCTGAGAGCAATAGGCAAACCTATAATAAACTATAAACTATAATAGCTAATATGATATAGCAATTTGGGTTGTCCAACCAGTAATGACTATACCATACAATAACACATCACAGTTACATTATATCACTCACTGACAGGTTGCTATGATAATGTGAAGTAG
Source organism: Salvelinus namaycush (assembly GCF_016432855.1). NCBI lineage: Eukaryota > Metazoa > Chordata > Actinopteri > Salmoniformes > Salmonidae > Salvelinus > Salvelinus namaycush. The sequence goes on from NC_052307.1 coordinate 34,137,983, forward strand.
ACATGATGTATTACTGTAGTGTAGTTAGTTGGGGGAAAGTTCTACAAACTGCCCCACCAGACTTAAAGTGATTTATTTATTGTATGAAGTCAGTTGGGTCTCTAGATGAGTTGGATGTCTTTGTCCCAAATGTCACCCTATTCCCTATTTAGTGCACTACTTTTGACCAGGGCCTATAGGGAATAAGGTGCCATTTGGGACGCAAACGATATCTCCCCATCTCAGCACTCTCTTTCTCTGCTGCCTGTCTGACTCAAAGGTATACGATGGGAGGAGAATGCAAGATGGCTGACAGTAGCAGAGTGTCCACCAGCGCTGCTGTCAGAAGCAAATACTTGATCTCAGAACGGAAATCTTTACTCTTTGCACAGCCACTCAGTAATACTGTGTGGGCAAATAGGCATCAGCGCATTGACAAAAGGCCGTCATCAGCAGAAAGGCCAGATCAATGAAACTGAAAACATGACTACACCTGCAAGAGGAAACGTAAGACCTTGGTATCATATGAACTAGATTATGGTCAACTTTACTGTGAGAACGCTTGTGAGATTATGGTGAAATTATAGCGACAGTCTGAATGTAACTCCTCTATGCATCTGTCTCTCGCTCGCTCTGTGTATGCGTGTGTCAGTGTTGGGGATTAGTGAACTATATGTAGTTCAACTGATAATTTAACTACATTTTGCAGTAGCTTGGTGGTAGTTGAACTAAATTCTAATCTAGGTAGTGTTTTTAGTAGTTTTCTTTGCCATGTAGTGGTGTATCTAACTACTGAAACTACACACTACTGTTTTTTCTCGCAAAAATCAAATCAAATATGGGTGAAGTAGGCAATCATTTCCTTTCTTTTCTAGCATCAGACCTTCTTTTCTCTCACTTTTAATTGGCTAAATTACACATTATGTTAACATTATGACCCCAAAGTGAACTGTTCTTGCAATTGGTCATCGATAACATTTCAGATTTACAAATGACAAATATTTACAAAGTAGTTTGGATGTAATGAACTACTTTTTCAAAGTAACTTTAGTGAAGTAAACTATAGTTTTCTTAAGGGTAGCTTTAGTGTAGCTTAACTTCTTCCAGTGTGAAGTAATTGGTAGCTTGGTAAACTAGAATTTCAGAGTAGCTTCCCCACGTGTGTGTATACAGTGCATGTGTGGCCATGCAAACGTCAACCTTTGCATCTGTATGCAAGCCAAGGCACAGAATGACTGATTCCCTGTTGTCCATGTGCCATGGAGAGAGTTATGGGTTGGCAGGGCCGGTGGGGTGAATGAGGAGAGTCCAGCGACACATCACTCTGCAGTGGGATTGAAATAGAAGACACACACACATACACAGGGGCGGATTAGCCATCTGGCAGTTCTGGCAAATGCCAGATGGGCCGCACCATCTTTTAGTTGGTCTGGCAAAAAAAAGTAACATTGCCTATGGCCCAATGATTTTTGCGCATTTTCTCTGTTGTCATAATAATCTATAATGAGCATTTGGCTGATCAGTGTGCAACGACTGGTCACCGGTTTTCTGATTGGCTGAACTGAGGTTGCACAAATTCACATTCAGTCAAACAGTTAATCAGAAAAGAGACCCACTCTGACTCTCTGTCAACAGTTGGTCAGCCAAGATCATGGTTTGCAAAAGGTGGTGTCGAAAAAAGTTAGAGACCCCAAAATATCTATTAAGGCCAACGCTGCTGTGTGTAAAATTAAACAACTTATTTTCTAAAAGTTCTGGTTATTCTGCTGGTCTGAGTGCTGTGACTGTGAGAAATGATGCCAGGCTTTAGCACAGAATGATCATCAGCTGCTGTGGCAGCAGAATACAGTGCAGTCGCTGTAGGAAGAAAACAGAGGGAGGCACACTGTCACACAAACTGACACAGATGTAGCCTACTGCTGCCAGTTCATATTTTGGCTGTATATTGTATGAAATAGGAGGCTAATTAACACTTAATTAAGGAAGGGGGGATTCAGAGGAACACATATGACAGGCACTAACATGCAATATAGCCTAAAAAGTAGTTTTATAAGACAGAAGCCAATAAACATCTACTAGACATTAATACAGTGCTTTTATTAAACACAAGTCATCATGTATTACAATAAAACATACAGTATATATGTGTTTATTAATTCACAACGAGGATGTGGCTGGGCTCAGCACAGACAGACAAGAGTGAAAGCAGAGGAGAACAAGAAGCGCAAACACACTGAGTGACAGACAGACAGAAGAGGAGAACAAGGAGAAGCACAGACAAACCGAGTGACAATAGAGGAGAACAAGGAGAAGCACAGACAAACCGAGTGACAATAGAGGAGAACAAGGAGAAGCACAGACAAACCGAGTGACAATAGAGGAGAACAAGGAGAAGCACAGACAAACCGAGTGACAATAGAGGAGAACAAGGAGAAGCACAGACAAACCGAGTGACAATAGAGGAGAACAAGGAGAAGCACAGACAAACCGAGTGACAATAGAGGAGAACAAGGAGAAGCACAGACAAACCGAGTGACAATAGAGGAGAACAAGGAGAAGCACAGACAAACCGAGTGACAATAGAGGAGAACAAGGAGAAGCACAGACAAACCGAGTGACAATAGAGGAGAACAAGGAGAAGCACAGACAAACCGAGTGACAACAGAGAACAAGGAGAAGCACAGACAAACCGAGTGACAACAGAAAATAACAAGAAGCAGAGACAGAGAGATCCCTTATTTAAGATAGTATGTGCCTCATTTGATACTTTTGAATTATTTCCTATGGTTTGCTGTGAATAATTTGAGATAAACACATTTAAACCGTTATAGCCCTATATGTATGGTGGCCTGGGATATGAGAACCTGTTTCTCATGGTCTGAGAGTCTTTAGGTGCCTTTTGGCAAACTCCAAGCGGGCAGTCATGTGCTTTTTACTGAAGAGTTCTGTCTGGCCACTCTACCATGAAGGCCTGATTGGTGGAGTGCTGCAGAGATGGTTGTCCTTCTATAAGGTTCTCCCATCTCCACAGAGGTGACCAAGAACCATTGGGTTCTTGGTCACCTCCCTGACCAAGGCCCTTCTCCCTCAATTGCTCAGTTTGGCCGGGCAGCCAGCTCTAGGAAGAGTCTTGTTGGTTCCAAACTTTTTCCATTTAAGAATGATGGAGGCCACTGTGTTCTTGGGGGATCTTCAATGCTGCAGAAATGTTTTGGTACCCTTCCCCAGATCTGTGCCTCGACACAATCCTATCTCTGAGCTCTACGGACAATTCCTTCGATCTCATGGCTTGTTTCCCCCCCCCCCCCCCCCCTGACATTACTCAACTGTGGGATCTTACATAGACAGGTGTGTGCCTTTCCAAATCATGTCTAATCAATTGAAATTACCACAGGTTGACTCCAATCAAGTTGTTGAAGCATCTCAAGGATGATCAATGGAAACAGGATGCACCTGAGCTCAATTTCGAGTCTCAGAGCAAAGGGTCTGAATACCTATGCAAATAAGGTATTTCTGTTTTTAATTTTTAATAAATATACATTTTTTATTCATTTTTAATAAATAAATATTTTTAATAAAATATTTCTAAAAACTTGTTTTCACTTTGTCATTATGCATATTGCTGAGAAAAAAACAGATTTAATACATTTTAGAATAAGACTGTAACGTAACAAAATGTGGAAAAAGTGAAGTGGTCTGGATACTTTCCGAAGGCACTACATTACAATAAGGTAATGAGCTTACCAAGACATCCTGCTAATCAGACAAAAGATTCCTCTGTATCCAGGAAAAGTGTTACATCATGGGCCGGCACAGGCGGCCCTGCGGGTGATTTTTTATGGCCCCCCCAAAGTAAAAAAGACTGTAAAATCACCAGGAATTCAGCTAAAATAATAATTACTTACATTTAGGAAATCTGTTACCAAGTAGTCGCACAAATAAAAAAAATAGACATATGTGACCGTGTCTCAATGTAATCAAGGTATTCAATTATTGTTATTTTCAAATACAATCTCTTATTGGGCTTAGTTGTGGTTTTTGCATACTCCTGTACTACATAATTCATTAGCACATGTCGCAGGGGAAGCTGATTATATCTAAGCGAAGTTACCGACTTAACAGTCTTTCAGTCTGCCACTTAGGGCAGTTTTATCCACTGGTGAGTCCTGTTTTTTGGCTTCTCAAATGGTCCAAGGGATTTCTTAACTTTTCTTTAGCAACATATTGATGATGGAGAAAACAGCAGGTCAAAAAAGAAAATGGGCAAATTGAGGGTAAAATTACAGCAAAAACGTATTCCTCCAAGAGTCTTCTTGCTTTTTCTGCACAATAATAGTTTTCATGTATCCACAATTCAGCGGCTCCTCTTGCACACCCTCTTCTCAGCCTCTCTCTCTCTTTCTTTCTCTCTCTCTCTATCTCTCGCTCTATCTTTCTTTCTTTCTCTTTCTCTCTCTCTCTCTATTTCTTTCTTTCTTTCTCTCTCTCGTTCTCCCCCCCCTCTCTTTCAGTTTCTCTGGCACCCTTTCTCCACCGCTATTTATATAGACTTCTGCATTGCAGATGTCCCAGAGCCCTGCAGTCGTGTTGGAGCTCCTGAGGAATCCCAGCCAAATTCTGCCACTGACAGACAGTACAGCAAGACATCACACCACCGTGCACCCAATACGTAATATAGCATGACTGGGCAAAGTCGGGTGCCACATATTGCAGGGGAAGCAACGCCACATACCACAGATCACAGATCACAAACACAACACTGCAGTCATAATGCAAGCATGAAATGTAACATGTTGCATACCTGCATCGCTATAGATTGGTTTATCTCTTTCAGCACTACAGGGGTATTTGATGAGTCATACATCTCAGTGCTGTGCTCCAGCATGGGCTACAGTGGTGAGAGGGTTCTCAATGGACTTACGCAAGAATCAAATGAAGTAACAAAAAAAACATTACTTCACAGTAGGCCTATTTCACATGAGCACTGATGTTTTTGTAGAAATGGTAGTTCATTCTTAGCCTACTTTCAGACTTTGAAGCTCTATGGATGACACTTTACTATAATAAACATTGAATATTAAGAGGAGAAAAGAGGGGAAACGCCCTGAAAAAACATAGCTTTTGTGTTTTGTCTGCAGTGCTGCTCTCCCTTCACTCTGACTCTGCAGGAAGCCATTAAGTATTTATACTGCTCTGTGCCCCTGTCACGCCACAGGGCTGAACACATCCCTGTGCTGCTGGGGAGGGAGAGGCACCCATGCACGCACGCACAAGCAAGCAAGCATGTACACACACACACACACCCACACAAGCAAGCACACACATGCACGCCACACAGTTCTCATTCAATACATTTGTGGGCCTTTGCTGCCACATAGCGTGCAAAATTCCAATTGCAAAACAAAAATATATCATTTTCAAAATGCCTCCAAGGTCAGCCGGGATAGATTAGATATAAATTCATTGTAACCCACTACCAGCAGCGTGATATATACATTAATGTATATGAAATCCGCAACCCAAAAACCATAACCAGCAGACCAACTCTGGAATTCATTCAACTCTAGACTAGACCAGACAAGAGAAAGTGGATTTTAAAGAGTGTTTCGCACCAAATGCAAAGCAACGTTACAAAACGTCAGAATGCAGAATGCAGCTCAGACCATTTAGCAACTTCGGGAAACGACTTTGTGGGAGGGGCAACGCAGTGAGAGGAACGTGCATCATCTGGGGCAAAGGATAATTTCTGTCGAACCAAACGGTTATATTTGTTATTTAGCAAGCTAGCAAAGGTTGTAAAATAGCTAGCAAGCTGTAACATACACTCCTCTGTAGTAGCTTGGACAAGAGTTGCACAAATGACAGAGCTACGGCACCGCGGAAAGACGGAAAACGACCTACAACATCAACAATCCGAAGACAAGGTACGGAGTGTTTATGGACTACCGTTTGGACAGACCCGCTAGCTAGCTAGCCAAGGGAAGAGAAACATGCGCTACATGCACATGATGCAGGGAGACCTTTCCACACATTATGATAGAGGCTATAAGTAATTATAGTAAATGTTTTAGCTAGTTAACTATATCTAGTGTAAAAGGGAAGTTAGCTAGTTGACCAGCCACGTCTGCAATTAATAAACATTTGCGCTAGCTTGCTATCAAAACATGGATAAAATGCTAACTAGGTAGCTAACAACATGCTATGGATGCTGATTTGCTGTTAACATTAGTTCTGGCATGGAAGGCACTCGTTTACTTCAGTGGTTAGCTGTTTAGCTATCTTATCTAACGTTAACGTTTGCCTGTGTTGCCAGGTCAAAGAGGGCAGCTAAAGTTGGGTAGCTAGCTATGTATTCAATTGATTAAATCGAGGATCGTTCCATGTCATTTCAGCAGGCCATAACACCCACCATCTCAGATTGTTCTGAAATCGTTTCTGTAGTTAGAAACCAGTATGATTAGTATTCACGCAATATTATTTTGTTTAAATATAATTTGATCTCTGAGAAAACAATGCACTTGATCAAATTATATTTGAACAAAATAATGTTGAAGATATGATAATCTTATCTGTCTCTATCAACAGAAACAATTTCAGAACAATCTGAGATGGTGGGTGCCATCCTCTTTTTTGTGCGTTTTGAGGTGGAACAACCTTCAATTTAGTCAAACTGCCTAGTTTTTCCAATGTATGGGTTGGATTTCAACTCATAAGTTAGCTAGGCTGAAATGAAAAGGCCAAACAACTCTGCAGGAAGGACAACCCACATACACATTTGTAGCCACATACAAATAGACTTCCACAACTTAGCTAGTGTGCACCAACAAACTAACATGGTCCAAGCACACCAAGACAGTCGTGAACAGGGCACAACAAAACCTATTCACCCCCAGGAGCGAAAAGATTTGCCGTGGGTCCTCAGATCCTCAAAATGTTCTACAGCTGCACCATTGAGAGTATCCTGACTGGTTGCATCACTACCTGGTATGGAAACTGCTTGGCCTCCGACCGCAAGGCACTAGAGGGTTGTGCGTACGGCCCAGTACATCACTGGGGCCAAGCTTCCTGCCATCCAGGACCTCTATACCAGGCGGTGTCAGAGGAAGGCCCTAAAATGGTCAGACTCCAGCCACCCAAGTTATAGACTGTTCTCTCTGCTACCGTATGGCAAGCGGTACCGGAGTGCCAAGTCTAGGTCCAAGAGGCAGCTTCTACCCCAAAGCCATAAGACTCCTGAACATCTAATCAAATGGCTACCCAGACTATTTGCATTGCCCCCTCTTTTATGCTGCTGCTACTCTCTGTTATTATCTATGCATATGTCACTTTAATAACTCTACCCATATGTGTACATATTACCTCATTTACCTCTACTAACCGGTGCCCCCGCACATTGACTCTGTACCAGTACCCCCTGTATATAGCCTCTTCATTGTTATTTTACTGCTGCTCTTTAATATATATATATTTTTTTATATATATATTTTTTAATGCCATTGTTGGTTAAGGGCTTGTAAGTAAGCATTTCACTGTAAGGTCTACACCTGTTGTATTTGGCGCACGTGACAAATAAAATCTGATTTGATGCCAGTTGTGGGCTCTTTTGAAGAAAGAAACACAGTTATATGTTAAAGTCAAGGGTCTTCATAAGTTCTAATAAAAATAGACAGTGCCCAGCTGCTTTGGTCTGTATTGCCTGTTCTCTAATTCGACACAGTTCCACTGTGGGGCTTTATTAGATTTTCAGTTTCACTCCACTTAGCCTTGCATTCCTGCTTCAGTAGAATGTAGTCCTGGGTTGCTAGGCATAGGGCCTTGCATTGTGGCTTTTGATCAGTAATTGACATTACCCCCAATTTGGGTTTGACTGATGAAGAGAAGGATAGTGTTAACAACTGTCAGGCAGGCCCCGTGCAGCTGTGTTGTGCTAGTGGTATAGAGCTGTGGTGCTGTGCTGTCTATGGTTCGGTTTAGAGTCATATGTCACTGTAGGAGTTCCCTGACAGCAGATGCAACTTTCCATGGAAAACAAGTTGTCTGTCATCTGCACCCTCAATTTTTTTGTTGTTGAAACCGTATGAGCGATGGTGAGCCAAATTTAGAAGAGTAGGCCTAGGCTTGCATGATTGGCAGGAGTCAAAAGACAAGGTAGAAAATAAATAGCATAGGCCTACATTACTTAACATGGTTGAATAAATCTTTTGCTTCTGATGTGAAACGGGAAAGAGTGTAGTGGTACTCTACACAGGAACCATGAAAATGGCCTCTTCAGTAGCAGGCGTGTTGTTTATGTGAAAGGAGGGGCTATTTTTAACCAAGTCATCCTGACTGACATGATATGGTCACCATGGAAACCAGCGAGCCTGGAGGATCCATCAGCTTGATGGCTACTGCTGTGTGTGTGTGTTTGCAACCAATATAGAAATAGTGTAGGCTAATAGCTATCCGTTGTGTTATTTGGAGGTTAGACAACAGTGTAACTTTGGTAGCGCCCGGGGGGGCAGAGGAGAGCGACAACGAGGACTTTACAGCAGTCTAGTGTCTGCTGTCTCCTGATAACACATTTGGTGGCTGTTGCCATGGAAAAGTAGAGGGTCATCCGGATTAATGCAGTTTCACGACAAAAGCTCTCAGAGCATCAAGGGGCAGACAGACATTGTGTAATATATTGATTACTCTGTCGCTATCAGACCTACATTTATCATGCAGAATATCCTAACACCAAATCAGGAAAGCTCTACAAGCTTGCTTGCAATGTTTTTATTCATTGACAAAAAAAATAGACCTAGAAAGGAAGTGGGAGAGCATTCCTCATAGGTAGCTAGCTGTGCTTATTTAAATTGTCTGACTCACTCTCTCCCCATCTCTGTCTGTCTCTGTCTCTAGGGATCTGAGAATGAGGGGAAAGCGGAGAAGGATGGGGCGTCTGACAGTGAGAGCAAGCCTGATACAGGGCACCCGGGGGTGCCTGTCACTGCTGATGACACCCCCGAGGTCCTCAACAAAGCCCTGTCTGGACTGTCCTCCCGGTAAATACTAACAAAATAACAGATTTCTATTTACTATCTTCTCATGGTAATCCCAACATCCAGTTTGGGAATTGTTTAGAACAAGGGAAAGATCATAGTTTCACAACACACGATATCTGCGTCCCACAGGGTTTGGGTTAAAAGTAGTGCCACTATATAGGGAATAGGGTGCCATTTGGGACAAAAGAAGCCTATTGCATTTTTTGTTGTTGTACTGTCTTCTGTTTGGTCCTCCTTCCTAACAACATCCTGCTGTTCAGTCATGGATAATTGAATGCTTATGAAACAGCACCTGATATACTCAATAGAACTATTGATCTGTGTCGGCCTATATTGACATTCTTTAGGAATCTGTTGGCCAGCAAATATTTTGTGCAACTGATATGGATGCTTATTGTTCCCCTCTTCATTTCACTGTGTTCATTTCACAATCTATTAAACACCGCATGCGGGTATTAACTGTGTGTGTTCTCAGATGGAAGAACTGGTGGGTGCGAGGGATCCTGACTCTGGCCATGATCTCCTTCTTCTTCTTCATCATCTACCTGGGCCCCATGGTGCTCATGTTGATTGTGAGTACTCCTCCTCCCTCCCCTAAGCCTCCTGTCAGTCCGGTTTGTTAGCCGGTCCCAAATCGCTCCCTTGGCCCTAACCCCTCGCCGTTTCCAGATCAGTAGGTTCAGGACAGGTAAAAGCAGTGCATCGGTGGCGCTTCTACCATGTTGCTAACGCACCTTACAGAGCTGCAGAAACAAAGCGTTAGGAGAGGGTAAGGGATTTAATTGGGTCTGTCTGTTTCTGTCTGTCCTTTAATAGTTTCAGGTTCAGAGTGTAGGTCAGTGGAAATAACATGCTCTCCTTTAATGCTCTGTTGGACTTGCTGGGAAGGAGAAAGCATGCGGCCACATCCAGACACTGCAGGAACTAAATCGACAACACAAAAACTCTAAATGGTCATAGTACAAGACATGTCCAAATGTGTATGATTAAATTAAATGTTTTTGGGCGATGAGGAATCATACACAGACCAGATGCTGTTGTCAGAGCGATATCAAATGTGTGGTAGGGGAAGTCCATGTAGTTGATACCAACACTCAGACAGTCATCGGCACACCTCAGTAATTTATTACAGACCTGTTGTATCGTTGCAGTAATATTGGATTATCTGTCTCTGCCCAGGTGCTGTGTGTGCAGATCAAATGCTTCCAAGAAATTATCCACATCGGTTACAGTGTGTACCACTCCTACCACCTGCCCTGGTTCAGAACGTTGAGCTGGTGAGACACACACACACACACACAGTTCTATGTCTGTGTTTAAGGTTACACTGCAACTAACCATTTGGCCACCCAAAATAATGAATTGCATGTTTTATTTCATTGCAGACTTCCTGAGATTTTTTGGTCTTGGTAATGTTTACCCACTTTACAGTGTTTATCTAGCTTATTAAACCAATCAGCAGATGGACTATATCATGTTAGTTAGCTGATCAAATTGAGTATATAGAGGTGTAGTCTTTAACCAATGTAGTGGTGATGGTATTTGTAGTATGATCGCTCAGTGGTCTCCTGCCATTCACATTGCACTATGTTGGAAAAACCTGGTGAAAAGCTCTTAACATTATTGATGTAAATATTGAACCCACAAAGTCCCTTAATGGCTTCAGATACATGCAGAGTTCACCATTACACCAGACTTTTCTAGACTGGAGTGCATAGTGCAGTTGATCTGTGTTGCAACAGTTCTGACCTCACCTTCCTCCTTCCCCTCATCATCCCCCCCCCAGGTACTTCCTACTGTGTGTGAACTATTTCTTCTACGGAGAGACGGTGACGGACTACTTCTCTAATCTGGTGCAGAGGGAGGAGCCGTTGCGCATCCTTAGCAAATACCACCGCCTCATCTCCTTTGCCATGTACCTCACTGGTGAGGCTGTGGCTCAAGTTCTAACTAGCTTCCTTTCCTTGTGTTTTCCTTCCTGATCACTGATCTGGCCAGGCAGGATATATGGAAATCGATCTAGTGCTTTCAGGGAGTTTTGAGTGAGACGGGAGGGTGTTGCTTTTAGTGTCAACTTTTAGTGTTGCTTTAGTCACTGTTGAAGCTTCTGCAATTTCTATCAGTTTTTACCTGACTAAGGGTTTGGTACAAGTTTTTTTTTAAATGGTTAGTTTCAGACGGCAGATCCACTGTGCTTCACTTGCTCCTCCCGCTTTCACTCAGTCAGTGCAGCACTATGGCAGTTAATGGCAGGAGGATGTGGTAAAGGCAGGCAGCACTTGACTCGCTAACGGCTGTTTCTGACTGCATGATCACACCTCGACTCCGTGCCTCAAGGTGAGAGGAAAGTAAATACCCACCCCTCCTTCGTTCACTTCTCCCTTTGGGTACATTTAAAAACCAGGCCAGGTCGTTTACTGTAGAAATGCTGGCAGGAAAAGGCTTTAAGGTAATCGGGCCATCTCCCCAGTGCCAGATAATATAGAATGAGCTCACAGGGTCAACTAGTTCTATAAAGACACTCGCAGAACACTGTGTGCTTTGTTCTAGCCTGGCCCCAGATCTGTTTGTGACGTGGCTGCCACAATGACCATGGAAGTTGGCAAGATGGCACAAACGGATCTGGGACCAGGCTAGCTTTGTCCTTCTCTGATGAAGCACATCTAACAAAATAATGTGAATTGAATGGATGTCTTGCCATCCAATATTCAGATGTCCAAGTTGTCCTAACTGGATTATGGTCACATTGGCTTGATCTAATTTGTTTGATTCAGTAAAAGCCTCTTACTCAGAAGGCTGTCTTCTTACTCTGCTTTGGGGAAGAATAGAATTCTTGGAACTGTAAGAAATGAAGAGTTCGATGCTGCACATTCACGTGATTGTATTTTTTATCTGTTACTGACTTTGGCAGGCGTTTAACCTCAGAACCCAGAACCAAATTGTCATTTATGCGTCACTGAAGATTGAGTTTGTGATTGAACATGGCTAGGATGATTTACAAGGATGCAGTTACCGGTCCTCAGTTTGAAAGCAAAGAATGACAATAACCACTAAAAAAAGGCTGACCCCATAATGCTTTGTTGACTTGTTTCCTCTCTTCTTTGTGTTTTTTGCAGGTTTCTGCATGTTTGTGCTGAGCCTGGTGAAGAAACACTATCGCCTGCAGTTCTACATGGTGAGTGTTTGTGTGCATGTGTTGCGTAGTGTATTGGGCATAGTGTTTGTGTGTTCTGTATTATATGAGCCTTCTTCCTCTTGGCTACTATTAAGTTATTGATGTGTCCCGGCCTAAAAACGTGTAAGCCCTCCAACAGTGTTCTGGGTCCATTCCAGGACATAAGGCCAGGGCCTCATCCACAGCAGTGGTTCTTCTCTCCACCACATTCCTGCTTTCAACTTACTCTTGAAAGTTGTAATAGCAGAATGCACAAGGTTCCCCAATGCTGTAATGGGGGCCTGAGGGGAAAAGGTTTGGGAACCCCAGATCTACAGTAACTTCAGAAAGTATTCATACCCCTTGACTTTCTCCACATTTTATTGTTACAACCTGAATTTAAAATGGATTCAATGTATTACTATTTTTTTCACTGGCTTACACACATTACCCTATAATGTCAAAGTGGAATTATGTTTTTTGACATTTTTACTAATTTAAATTGAAAATCTGAAATATCTTGAGTTAATAAGTGTTCAACCCTTTTGTTATGTCAGGCCTAAATAAGTCCAGGACAAAAAATATTCTTACCAATTTATTTTAGGATAAGGCCTGTTTTTTTGTTGGAAGCCAGAAGGAGGCTAGTATCAGCTACATTTATTCCTATACTAGACTATGGTGATATTTTATATATAATTGCTTCTGCTCAGTGTTTGAGATCAATTGGCACCCTTTACCATGGAGCATTGAGATTTATTTTAAACTGTAAAACCATTACGCACCACTGCACTTTATATACCAGGGTTGGCTGGCCTTCTCTAGTCACTCGTAGGCTCAGTCAATGGTGTACTTTTATTTACAAAGCCATTTTGGGTTTACTACCATTTTATTTGGGCCTTTTTATTCTCCAGAAATGTGATGGTACTCTCTTTGTTCTCAGGACTTTATTCTGCTAACTGTTCCAAATGTCCGAACTGAGTTTGGTAAAAGGGCTTTTATGTACTCAGCGCCACCGGTTTGGAGCACCTTACAAAATACTTTCAAACTGGAAGAACTTGTCCTGATTGGTGTTTTTAAATAGTTGAAGGTTTTTGAGGCTGATTCCTTGACCTGTCAATATTTTTAATTGTTTTATGACTTTGTTATACTCCTGTGATTTCTATAGTTTTTGTTAGATTACATGTAGTTTTTCATGTTGTCTGTCTAATTGTGCAATGACTTGGTGCTGCCTATCTTGGCCAGGACACTCTTGAAAAAGAGATTTCAAATCTCAATGTGCCCTTCCTGGCTAAATAAAGGTAGAATAAAACAAGTCACACAAGTTGGATGGACTCTGATGATATATGCAGAAAGGTTGAAAACAGACATTGAATATCCCTTTGAGCATGGTAAAGTTATTCATTATACTTTGGATAGGGTATCAATACATCCAGTTACTGCAAAGATACCGGCGTACTTCCTAACTCAGTTGCCGGAGAGGAAGGAAGCCACTCATGAATTTCACCATGAGGCCAATGGTGACAATTGATATCCAATTGGTAGTCAGTCTTGTCCCTTCGCTGCAACTCCACTACGTACTCGGTAGAGAGCCATGCGTCCTCCGAAACACGACCCTGCCAAGCCGCACTGCTTCTTGACACACTGCTCGCTTAACCCGGAAGCCAGCCACACCAACGTGTCAGAGGAAATACCGTCCAGCTGGCGACCAAAGTCAGCTTGCATGCGCCTGGTCCGCCACGAGTTGCTAGAGCGCGATGGGACAAGGAAATCCTGGCCGGCCAAATCCTCCCCTAACCCAGACGTCGCTGGGCCAATTGTGCGCCGCCTCATGGGTCTCCCGGTCACGGCCGGCTGTGACACAGCATGGGATTGAACCCGGGTGCCTTAGACTTCTGCGCTACTCGGGAGGCGGCAAATGGAGACTCTTAAACAGTTAGAGTTAAATGGCTGTGATAGGAGAGCAGAGGATGGATCAACAACATTGTAGTTACGCCACAATACTAACCTAATTGACAGAGTGAAAAGAAGGAAGCCTGTACAGAATACAAATATTCCAAAACATGCTTCCTGTTTGCAACAAGGCACTAAAGTAATACTGCAAAAAATGTGGCAAAGCAATTCACTTTTTGTCCTGAATACAAAGTGTTATGTTCGGTGGAAATCCAATACAACACATTACTGAGTACCATCATATCTTCATATTTTCAAGCATAGTGGTGGCTGCATCATGTTAAGGGTATGCTTGCAATCATTAAGGACTGGGAAATGGGAAACTGAATGGTGCTAATCACAGACCGAGTTAGATTTTCAAGCAGAGTTCAGTCAAAACTATGGCAAGACTTTTGCTATCTAGCAATGATCAACAACCAATTTGACAGAGCTTGAAGAATTTTGATCAGCAAATGTTTCACAATCCAGGTGTTGAAATCTCTTAGACTTACCCAGAAAGACTCACAGCTGTAATCGCTGCCAAAAGTGATTATAACATGTATTGACTCAGGGGGTTGAATACAAGATTATATTAGTGTTTTATTTTTCAATGTTAGTATTTTTCTTCCACTTAGACAATTGTTTTTTGTGTAAATCGATGGCAAAGAATGACCATTAAATCAATTTGAATCCCACTTCGTAACACAACAAAATTAGGAAAAAAAGGTGTGTGAATACTTTCTGAAGGCACTTTATCTGCTGCCTTTCTCACACACACGCATAGCTAGAAGCTTTGTATTCTGGGCTCTGGCTTGACCATGTAAGGCAGTGACAGAGCTGAGTGCTGCAAGGAAAACCCGTGCATTCGGAAAGTATTCAGACCCCTTGACTTTTTCCACATTTTGTTACATTACAGCCTTATTCTAAATTGATTAAATTGTTTTTTTCCCCTCATTAATCTACACACACTACCCTATAATGACAAAGCAAAACCAGTTATTTTTTAGAAATGTTTGCAAATGTATATTAAAAAATAACTATCACATTTACACAAGTATTCAGACCCTTTACTGGGTACTTTGTTGAAGCACCTTTGGCAGCGATTACAGCCTCGAGTCTTCTTGGGTATGACGCCACAAGCTTGGCACACCTGTATTTGGAGAGTTTCTCACATTCTTCTCTGCAAATCCTCTCAAGCTCTGCGTGTATTCCGAGACTCGAGGCTATTTCTTGTCCCAGTATTCCGCTTAACGAAGGTTGAAGCCTGCTTGACAGATGCTAAGGTACCAAATTAGTTTTTCAGTGGAGCCCTTTTTGTCTGGAGAAATAAATTACCGGTTTCTAGAGCTGTAGGATCTGTATCTACTACGCTTTGTTTCGGGACAATCTGGATCACTCATAGTTCCAATGCGGCAATTGTTTCCTTACTGAGGATTATAGGCTTGATGTTGCTTCCTTGATCACGCAGTTCGCCAGCCTTCGTAAGAAACTGGAGAAAACGCAGAGTGGAATGTGTACATTTTCTAAGCCGGTGGCTGGATGGCGTTCACGCTTGTTGGATGCCTTGTTTGTCGTTATCTGACTTGCGGGTGTTGCCCGGAGCTCCCCATTCAGTTGAAGGAGCACAGCAAGAGGAGCAAGGCAATTAACGATGGTCACATGTCACAAGCCGTGGAAGTCGAAGACAGCGGCCCCCCGCAAAGCAGTCTAAACTCCCAACGGGAGGCCCAGAGTGGATTCAAACAAGGAATAGTTTCGCCGTCCTGGAGCCTGAGCTTCCTGCACTTTCGTCGCTTCGGGTGTCTGCGGCCACAGTGCCGCCTACTACGATTTCGAAGTCGACGTCGGCAACCTTCAGCCCTGCTCTGGATCGAGCGGGGCTTCTCCATCTGTCAGATGCCTGCAACGGGCTCACGTTATCCTGCCTCTCGCCCATCCATAAAGGGTTCTCCGAATCCTGTGAAGCGTGGGAGTGGGCAGATTTCCTCGTCCTTCTCGCCAGCTGTTATTTTTGGGGAGCTCCATGGTAAGAAATGTGACCGCTCCTGGTGCAAAAACAATGTCCTATCCCGGAGCTCGAGTAAATCACATTACTAAGCTGCTCCCGAATGTACTACGTCAGGACATAGAATCGATTTCCATCGTAGTCCATGTGGGTTTCTAATGAAACGGCAGCTCTGAACAGTTGAAACTGGATTTTAAAGAGCTGATTGACTCTCTGCTAGACACTAACAAAAGACCCATCATATCTGGCCCTGTGCCCCTTCTGAATCGTGGCATTGAATGCTTTAGCAGGATTCTTTCTCCTCACAACTGGCTACGTGATTATTGCAGCTCAGTGGGTGTAACCTCTGACAATTTCGATACCTTTTGGAAACAAAACACGTTTTTATAAGGAGGATGGGATCCACCCAAATCATTTAGGTTCCTTAATCCTTTCACCGCATTATAAGGCTGCATTGAGACAATGACTTATCAATGACCCCAGCTCAGCAAATCCCTACCATTGTGACGCAGAATTGCCATAATGCTTCAGCAAATGTACATTACACCAGGGGCGTTGGTAGATACAATGTAACTAACCTAATTTATGTCCCTCTAACTGCCCTGAAAGTCTCTGCTGATCCTACAGCTATTGTATGCTGTAATCATGTGCGTATGAACCAGAAATGTGCTTGAAAGCGGTATCCAGATCCATTGGCTGTAGTGATCATAATATAGTAGCAATATCTAGGAAAACCAAAGTTTGTAAGACGTCGTACAATAAGTTTTGTAGTGACTCCTATGTTGATTTTAAATATTTGTTGGTCCATGGTGTGTAATGAGCAAACAGACGCTGCACTTGACCCATTTATGAAATTGTTTATTCCAGTAACTAATAAGCATGCACCCATAAAGAAAATGACTGTGAAAACTGTTAGATCCCTTTGGATTGATGAAGTATTGAACATTTGTATGGTTGAGAGGTAAGAGGCAAAAGGAATGGCAAATAAGTTTGGCTGCACAAAACAAATGGCAAGCAAATTGCAAAATCATGTGAGTAAACTGAATAAAAAGAAGAAACTACACGATGAAACAAAGATAAATAACAAAGAATGATAGTGAAAAGCTTTGGAGCACCTTAAATTACATTTTGGAGAAAAAATGCAAACTCAGCTCTATCATTCATTGACTCACCTCATTCATCACAAAACCAACTGATATTGCCAACTACTTCAATGATTTTTTTTCCATAGCCAAGATTAGCAAACTTAGGGGTGACATGCCAGCAACAAACACTGACACTACACATCCAAGTATATCTGAACAAATTATGAAAGGCAAGCATTGTAATTTTTAATTTCGTAAAGTTATTGTCTATCAACAATGACAAACCACCGGGGTCTGACAACTTGGATGGAAAATTACAGAGGATAATAGCGGACGATATTGCAACTCCCATTTGCCATATTTTCAATTTAAGCCTACTTACTAGAAAGTGTGTGCCCCCAGACTTGGAGGGAAGCAAAAGCAATTTAATTTATTTCTAAAACTAAAAGCATTGTAAATAATAAATACAATTTGGGACAAATCATTCACTAAACCCTAAACCTCAACTAAATCTTATAATAAATAATGTGGAAATTAAGCAAGTTGAGGTGACTAAACTGCTTAGAAGTAACCCTGGATTGTGAACTGTCATGGTCAAAACATATTGATACAACAGTACCAAAAAGATGGGGAGAAGTCTGTCCGTAATAAAGCGCTGCTCTAACTCCTTAACAGCACTATCAACAAGGCAGGTCCTACAGGCCTAGTTTTGTCACACCTGAACAACTGTTCAGTTGTGTGGTCAGGTTCCACAAAAAGGGACTTAGGAAAATGTGCAATTAGTTCAGACCAAGGCAGCACGGCTGGCCCTTGGACGTACACAGAGATCTAATAATATGCATGTCAATCTCTCCTGGCTCAAAGTGGAGAGCTTGACTTCATCACTACTTGTATTTATGAGCGGTATTGACATGTTGAGTGCACCGAGCTGTCTGTTTGAACTACTGGCGCTCAGCTCGGCTACCCATACATACCCCACAAGACATGCCACGAGGTCTCTTCAAGTAACTGATGCAAGCAGTAAAATTTAGATGAAAGATAAAAAAATACACCTTATGGAACAGCGGGGACTGTGATTCCACACAAACATAGGAACAGACACATGCATACCCTCACACGATAACATATGTGCTATACACACATGGATTTTGTACTGTAGATTAGTGGTGGAGTAGGTGCCTGCGGGGGACATGGTGTGTTGGGAAATCTGTTCATGTATTGTAATGCTTTTAAAATTGTATAAACTGCCTAAATTTTGCTGAACCCCAGAAAGAGTAATGGGGATCCATAATAAATACAAATGTTGAATGGGGAGCGTCACTGCATAGCTTTTTTTCAGGTCATTCGGAGACTTGTCCCGAAGCCACTACTGTGTTGTCATGCTGTGTGCTTAGTGTCGTTGTCCTGTTGGAAGGTAAACCTTTGCCCAAATCTGAGGCCCTGAGTGCTCTGGAGCAGGTTTTCATCAAGGATCTCTCTATACTTTGCTCCGTTCATCTTTCCCTTGATCCTGACTATTTTCCCAGGCCCTGCCACTGAAAAATATCCCAACATCATGATGTTGCCACCACCATGCTTCACCGTAGGGATGGTGCAAGTTTTCCTCCAGGTGGGACCTTTAGCATTTAGGACAAAGCGTTCAATCTTGGTTTCATCAAACCAGAGAATCTTGTTTCTCATGGTCAGTCCTTTAGGTGCCTTTTTGGAGTGGCTTCCGTCTGGCCACTTTACCATAAAGGCCTGATTTGGTGGAGTGCTGCTGAGATTGTTGTCCTTCTAGAAGGTTTTCCCATCTCCACAGAGGAACTCTGGAGCTCTGTCAGTGACAATTGGGTTCTTTGTCACCTCCCTGACCAAGGCCCTTCTCCCTCGATTGCTCAGTTTGGCCGGACGGCCAGCTCTAGAAAGAGTCTTGGTGGTTCCAAACCTCTTCCATTTAAGAATGATGGAGGCCACTGTGTTCTTGGACCTTCAATACTGCAGATTTGTTTTGCTACCCTTCCCCAAATCTGTGCCTCGACACAATCCTCTCTGAGCTCTACAGACAATTCCTTCGACCTGATGGCTTGGTTTTTGGTCTGACTTGCACTGTCAACTGTGGGACCTTCTATAGACCGGTGTGTGTGTGTGCCTTTCCAATTCATGTCCAATCAATTTAATTTACCACAGGTGGACTCCAATCAAGTTGTAGAGCTCAAATATGAGTTTCATAGCAAAGGGTCTGAATACCTATGTAAATAAGGTATTTTTTATACATTTGCAAACACTTCTAAACCTGTTTTCGCTTTGTCCTCGTGTGTAGATTGATGAGAAACTATTTATTTAATCAATTTTAGAATCAGGCTGAAACGTTACAAAATGTGGAAAAGGTTAAGGGGTCTGAATACTTTCCGAATGCACTGTACACTGCAGTAACACATCAATTAGTGAGAGGGAGTGAGCTCTAAACACTGCATCAAAGCTAAACTGCCACACACTGACTGGCCTGAGGACTTCTTTTACAGCGGTATTTAAATTTGACCCATTTAATCAAATGTATTTATAAAGCCCTTTTTACATCAGCCAATGTCACAAAGTGCTGTACAGAAACCCAGCCTAAAACCTCAACCGGCAAGCAATGCAGCTGTAGAAGCACGGTGGCTAGGAAAAACTCCCTAGAAAGGCCGAAACCTATAGAGGAACCAGGCTCTGAGGGGTGGCAAGTCCTCTTCTGGCTGTGCGGGGTGGAGTTTATAACAGAACATGGCCAAGATGTTCAAACATTCATAGATGACCAGCAGGGTCAGATGAGGTCCGGAGTACTGCTGGTTTTCTATTCTACCTAATAATTAATTGCACCCACCTGGTGTCCCAGGTCTAAATCAGACCCTCATTAACGGACAGGGGTGGGGTTTAAGCAGTGGAACTGACTTCGAGGTCCAGATTTGAATGCGAGGGGTTCTAGGATATGTTTGTGTTGTTGCAAAGACCCCAGAGCAATGATGACACACCTATCAGTAAGGATTGCTCTGCCAAATGCCATTCACGTCATTAACACTTTGGCCACATGTCTGTGTAATTTTCTTCCAACTTTTTGGTTCCTTGATATCACTTTTCTATAGAGATCCTATACTACACGATCTTAAGACAATATATATGTATGTAATTCTGTTTTTCTCCCTGCCAGTTTGGCTGGACTCACGTAACTCTGCTGATCGTTGTGACCCAGTCCCACCTCATCATCCACAACCTGTTTGAGGGAATGATCTGGTAAGGAATGTCCCTGTCTCTTTCTCTCTCACATGCGCACACACAGCCCACAACACATAGCACATGACTATTGTAAACAGCAATGCTAGTCAGATCTCTGACCGCTAGTTGGTTTCCACTGTATGCGAGGGCAAATTCAGTCAGTGATTGTGTCCTAAATTGGCTATATAGGGACTAGGGTGTCATTTGGGACATACCCATTTGGGACATACATGGGAGTGTCTTCATTCAGCCCACTCTTTCCGTTCTGTACAGTGGGAGGTAGAGGTCTTCACGGGCTCGTTCCCGAACAGACCTGGTCGGATCCAGACCCGGTCCCATCGGATCTGAGTGATGGAACAGCAGAAAATAAACGTTTTAAGCAATTTTACAGGGATTGCCCCCCCCCCCCCCGTTTTTTCTTCTTCTCAATTTTTGCCTAAAATGACATACCTAAATCTAACTGCCTGTAGCTCAGGCCCTGAAGCAAGAATTTGCATATTCTTGGAACCATTTGAAAGGAAACACATTGAAGTTTGTGGAAATGTGAATTGATTGTAGGAGAATATAACACAATAGATCTGGTAGATGAAAATACAAAGAAAACAACCTTTTTTTTCTACCACCATCTTTGAAATGCAACAGAAAGGTCCCAAATCTAGGGATCCATCACTCTGGTTGTAATTCTGATGGTGTTCACAAGAGAGCATCGGTGTATGTGCCAAGTTTCAGACTGAGAACTTGAAGTATGAGCAAGCTACATGAGATTTAGTGTGAAGTCACCCAGGTACATTTTGGCAAATCGTGAAGGACACATTTTACATTTATAACTTGGACTAAGTTCAGCATTTGCAAAACACCCAGTTTTCATAACTCTCCATATTCTTGCAGTTTTTGTCCAAAAGGAAAAGGCTTGCTGTCGCACAAGGTTTCTGTTGCATACTCCTGTAAAGCCCAGCTCATTGGCTATCTAGCTAGCTTTGTTTGACCCCGATTGGTGCTTATTTGACAAAGTTATAGTCAATCAAGTGAAGACCGCCCGTGTCATCGGCGTGCCATGAAGGCGTTGCTCTCTGACCAAATTTGGTGTCCTATAGGATATACTACACTCCTAATGATATAGTGAAGTCTGGTTACTTTCTAGGATCTATGAGTAATAAATACAAACGTAATTTGACTGGTTGAAACAACATTTAGGGTTAGATTTTCACAGATTCCTTTCTTTGCAAATTGAACGATCGTGCATGCTATATGGACCTTTTTAGGATATGAAAAAGGATTTTATCTAACAAAATGACACTTCATGTTATCTCTGGGACCCTTGATGATAAATCAGAGCAAGATTTCAGAATGTAAGTACACATTTCACCTTCAGAGGTGAATTTATCAAACCTATCGTGGTGAAAAGTGTTTTGTTGTTAGGAGCTCTCCTCAAACAATAGCATGGCATTTTTTCACAGTAATAGCTACTGTAAATTGGACAGTGCAGTTATATTAACAAGAATTGAAGCTTTCAGCCGGTACACACTTGTATGTACCGATATCTGTTGTTTCTCTAAAATGTGCGATCATGACACACGGCGCTACATGATTTACAACTGTCCCGTTGACTGAACGCCTATCCATAAGAAGTTAAACGCTTTGTGATTGGACGGCAACACGCTCCACTCTCGTGAAAAGCAGTTATAACATTTCTCTACTGCAGCAGTCGCGTTCAGATCTGTACGGTCATACGGTCAGTCCAGTTTACACATACCCAAGACCAGTGACAATCTGATCCAGATCCATGACATTTATTTCGAATTCTGGATCCGGACCCGCTCGGGTCCCACGTCAGTTCTCGGTTATTCGGGTACAGGTGGATCCGTGAAGACCTCTAGTGGGAGAACCGACTGCGGAGTGATAAATACTATTAGCTGATGTAATTGTGACTGGCGCTATAACCATGTGATGGAAATAAGTGCATTAGGGAGTTAGGTTGGTCCACGCTAGGGGCTTGTTACAGAACATTCAGGGAAAGTGACTGTGTAGAAGAGACTTGCTCTGTCTCTTGTAAATACTTGTCTGCTCTATGCACAACGTATCTATGCACGACACTCCATTGAATATGCCCCAGTTGTTGATACCAGTTCCTCTCCTTCTCTGTCTAGGTTCATCGTGCCCATCTCCTGTGTGATCTGCAATGACATCATGGCCTACATGTTTGGCTTCTTCTTTGGACGTACTCCACTCATTAAGGTTAGCAAGACTGGCACTGTCAGCCACACAGCTATGGTCAACATCAACAGGCAACATAGCGATCCTATGAATATGTAATGTGTATGTTGCATCTTCCAAGGCTTGTGGCATTTTGCAAAAGGGATACCATTTGAATGCTCTTTAATACGTTAACGTGACTGTGTTCCGTGCAGCTGTCTCCTAAGAAAACCTGGGAGGGCTTCATTGGTGGATTCTTTTCGACTGTTGTGTTTGGGATCCTGGTAAGAAATTGCCATAACTATGTGCAGAAGTTTGTATTTAAATTCCCCTATTAGTCCTATTATCTTACTCCCTTTCTCCTCCTCTATCCAGTTGTCCTATGTGATGGCGGGCTACAGCTTCTTTGTGTGTCCGGTGGAGTTTAACAGCGACCATAATAGTTTCGAGGTGGACTGTGAACCCTCTGACCTGTTCCAGCTGCAGGACTATGCCCTGCCTGCCGCCCTCGAGTCCCTCACTGGATGGGTGAGTGATCTGTCCTCTCTCTGTCTGGTTGGCTGGTCTCTGCTTATGATCTCTGTCTGGTCTAAGTGGCCCCAGAGAGAACATTTTTACATTTTTTTTTTGTTAATTTTGTGCAATTCTACAAATGTTTGACATGGGGTGTAGAGAAAATGTTGCTGTTTTAAAGCTAGTTTGCTCCAATTATACACATTTTGCTATTGGGCGGAGAGAAGATTTGCAGTTTTTAATATGATATCTGAGTGAGACTGACTAACAAAATCAATGGGGGCCCCACAGGCTTTAATTTGACCTTGATTACTACGAGTCTAGCTGGCCGCTAGACTAATTTACCAATCTAAAAAATGTTAGCCGACATGGGCTGAGTGACTATCAGTGACCGACATAACAAGAGAGAAACTGTTTTGATACACATCCAAATTTTGAAATCGCACCTGATGTATTCTACTATTCTAAGTTGAGACCCAGACTGAGTTCAAAAAAAGAAATACATTGATTCGAAGGCCTTCAAAACAGTTCCCTGTCCTAAATCATGTCTCCTTATTTTTCCTATTTTTGTAGAAACTGTTTGACCATATGTGAGACCAGTTTAACGTCTCTCCTCTCTCTCCAGCCCACACTGCGCCTCTACCCATTCCAGCTCCACAGCATCTCTCTGTCTGCCTTTGCTTCCCTCATGGGACCTTTCGGAGGCTTCTTTGCCAGCGGCTTTAAGAGGGCCTTCAAGATCAAGGTGACTGTCAGAACACCTCGCCACAGTTGACTTACTAGAATTGAGTAGCCTTAGTTGGCCGTGCTCATGATCTATGCTTCCGGAACCACTTGGTTGTTTCACCTTAGTTTGTGATCCACTGCAGTTTCACGCAGGCTCTGCATTGACTTACTTTTGACTTTGTGTGAGCAAAGGGTCTCTGCAGTGCACCAGCTGTGTGTCATGTTGTCCTTTGCTCTGATGCCCTATTGCTCTGATGTCACCATGTTCGTCTGGCCTGTTGTTGTTATTCCAGGACTTTGCCAACACAATTCCCGGTCACGGTGGCATCATGGACCGCTTCGACTGCCAGTACCTCATGGCTACGTTCGTCAACGTCTACATCGCCAGCTTCATCAGGTAACTAGCTAGAACACCACAGGCGTATTAACTGCTTTGGCTGACAATGCTGATGTGTTAACAGGTGTAAAAATATATAATTATATTTAAGTAATACGGTGCGAGGGGATGTGGTATATGCTCCCCAAGAACACAATGGCCTCCATTCTTAAATGGAAGAAGTTTGGAACCACCAAGACTCTTCTTAGAGCTGGCTGCCCGGCCAAACTGAGCAATCGGGGGAGAAGGACATTGGTCAGGGAGGTGACCAAGAACCCGATGGTCACTGACAGAGCTCCAGAGTTCCTCTGTGGAGATGGGAGAACCTTCCAGAAGGACAACCATCCCTGCTGCACTCCACCAATCAGGCCTTTCTGGTAGAGTGGCCAGGCAGAAGCCACTCCTCAGTAAAAGGCACCTGACAGCCCACTTGGAGTTTGCCAGAAGGCATGCGAAGCAAGATTCTCTGGTCTGTTGAAACCAAGATTGAACTCTTTGACCTGAATGCCAAGCGTCACGTCTGGAGGAAACATGACACCATCCCTACAATGAAGCGTGGTGGTGGCAGCATGCTGTGGGAATGTTTTTCAGCGGCAGGGATTGGGAAACTAGTCAGGATTGAGAGAAAGATGAACAGAGCAAAGTACAGGGAGATCCTTGATGAAAACCTGCTCAGGACCTGAGACTGGACGGTTCACCTTCTAACAGGACAACGACTGTGTGCTTAGGCACACAGCCAAGACAATGCAGGTGTAGCTTTGGGACAAGTCTCAATGTCCTTGAGGCCCAGTCAGGGCCCGGAATTGTAGCATCATACCCAAGACTCGAGGCTATAATCTCTGCCAAAGGTGCTTCAACAAAGTACTGAGTAAGGGGGCTGAATACTTATGTAAATGTGAAATTTCAGTTTATGTTTAATACTTTTGCAAAAATGTATAACCTGTTTTTGCTTTGTCATTATGGGGGTAGAATTTTTTTATTTTTGAATTTGGCGTTAATGTAACAAAATGTGGAAAAAGTCAAGGAGTCTGAATACTTTCCGAATGCCATGTTTATCAAAAACCCCAGAGGTGCCTTATTGCTATTATAAACTGGTTACCATCATTTGAACTACTGGCGCACAGCTCGGACACCCATGCATACCCCACAAGACATGCCACGAGGTCTCTTCACAGTCCCCAAGTCCAGAACAGACTATGGAAGGTGCACAGTACTAAATAGAGCCATGACTACATGGAACTCTATTCCACATCAAGTAACTCATGAAGCAGTAAAATTAGATTTAAAAAGAAAAAACAGATAAAAAATAATAATAATAATAATTCTGGAACAGCGGGGACTGTGAAGTAACACAAACATAGGCACAGACACGTACACATGGATTTTGTACTGTATATATGTGGTAGTGGTGAACTGGGGGCCTGATTGCACAGTCTGTGAATGTATTGTAATGTTTTTAAAATTGTATAAACTGCCTTAATTTTGCTGGACCCCAGAAAGAGTAGCTGCTGTCTTAATAAATACAAATACAACAGTAAAAATAAAAGTTGTTATACCTGTGGTATATGGTCTGATATACCACAGCTGTCAACCAATCAGCATTCAGGGCTCCAGCCACCCAGTTTATAATTTGTAATTCTCTTCCAGTGGATCTGCTCTATTGTATAGAGACATGAGCTGCAGCCTCAACCAGTTTGACTAACCAGGCCTTTCTTGGAGACATCTTTGTGCTGTCAAAATATCGCCCTGTATGTGATCCGTTGTGTAATCTTCTGTCTCCAGGGGCCCTAACCCTGCCAAGGTGGTCCAGCAACTCCTAGCCCTGCGCCTGGACCAGCAGCTCCACATCTTCAACTCCCTTAAGACCCACCTGACAGAGAGGGGTCTGCTGGAGGAGGAAGCCTAGTGCCCCCACGGTCAGGCCCAGGGCTGGGTCACCCTACTGGGGCCAGGGGGGCAGCCCCCTGGCACCAGAAAGCCCTGGAGGTGTGGTGCTTGTGGGAGAAAATAACTCCAGCCTTTGGGTCATTCCATTTTGTGTGTGTGTGTACATTATGACAGTGTGTCCTCAGCTGTTTTCCTCCAGTGTTTCAGGTTGTCTGTGAGTTACTGTACCTGTTTATTTAGTCATGTCAGCCATATTATCTACAACAGAGTGATGCCACTTTGTGTACCACAATGAGGTCAAATGTACATTTCCACATGTATACAGGATATTCTATACCTTTAGTGTGTGTGAATATTTCTTGATACATATATATTTTTTGTGTTTTAATGCACTGCTCAACATACTCACACTGTATTGTCCTCATCCTGTCACCATGCCTGTTTTATTTGCTTCATTCATTGTAATAATTGTTTGTATTTATAGTATTGGTGGTTGAGTTTTTACATTGGCATCTTCCATTAAATCTGTGTTTTGTCTATGTGCATTTTACCCCGCAGAGATTCACTCTGCTATTGGCACATGTCATGCTGCATATGTGTGTTTCTCTCTGGTTCCCAAATGGCACTCTATTCCCTATACACTACACTACTTTTGAGCAGAGCCCTATTGGCCCCCCTGGTCAAAAGTAGTGCACTATAAAGGGTGTCATTGTAGCCACTCATGCTTCACCTGCAGTTTTGTTCACACCCAGCCAAATGGTGTATGTGGTGTCATGTGGGGGTAGAACCATTAGAGGAAGTGGACTGTCTAAATTAGGAACAAAACACCACTAGGGATTTGACCGGATTATTGAGTATGTCATTAGTGTTACGGAATGGAGGTCAAGCGTCAAACTGTTTCCTGCACAGCAATGGATGGAATACACGTTGTAAAATGACAAGGGAATAGTATAGGAAGACTAGTTGGTATTTCACAATATAGTTGTTTGCCATTTCTGATAGTTTACTACACAGTTGTCTGCCTTAATGTAAGAAGTTTTATGTAAAACGGTTCTCCTTTTGGTGCGGGACTGATATGTTGGGGTTTTAGCGATGGTTATTTATTTGCCAATCAAGTTCCGTTATCAGAGATCAGTTCATGGTGGATGACAGCCACCAGAGGTGTTTTGAACTAAAATATAAGTGCAACAATTTCAAAGATTTTACTGAGTTACAGTTCATAGAAGGAAATCAGTCAATTTAAATAAATTCATTAGGCCATAGTCTATGGGTTCCGCATGACTGGGGCTGGGTCGCAGCCATGGGAGGGCATACTGTAGGACCCACCCACTGGGGAGCCAGAGCCAGGCCTAGCCAATCAGAATGTGTTTTTCCACACAAAGACGATCCCACAGGTGGAGGTCCTGGGCTGGCGAGGTTACACGTGGTTGTGAGGCCGGTTGGATGTACTGCCAAATGATCTAAAACGATGTTGGAGGTGGCTTATGGTACAGAAATGAACCGTCAATTCTCTGCCAACTGCTCTGTTGGACATTCCTGCAGTCAGCATGCCAATTGCACACTCCTTCAAAACTTGAGACATCTGTGGCATTGTGTTGTTTGACAAAACCACATTTTAGTGGCCTTTTATTGTCCCCAGTATAAGGTGCTCCTGTGTAATGATCAGGCTGTTTAATCAGCTTCTTGATATCCCACACCTGTCAGGTGGATAAATGATCACTAACAGGGATGTGAACACATTTGTGCACAAAGTTTGAGAGAAATAAGCTTTTTGTGCGTATGGAACATGTCTGATATCTTTTATTTCAGCTCATGAAAAATGGGACCAACACTTTACACGTTGCGTTTTTGTTCAGTGTATATATACTGTGTCTCTTTCTCTCTATGTGCTCCATGTATTTCTGGCTCCGATGGCCACTGTTGAGGTTCTCATAGGAATGAGTGAGATGGGACACCGTCCATGTTTTACATTAGCTTTTGTAATTGAAGAATAGTTACAAATGACCACCATACTTAAAAAAGAAATTGTTTTAATCTTCTAAGAGGCAGACACACACTTGTTTTCAGCTGTTATAGAGTGTTGTATAGGAAGTGCCAGGATGGTGGAGTGAATGGATCATGCTGTGTACAGTTTCCAAAGCTATGGGACAGTAATGGAGTCACATAATCACTCTGCTAGCATTTCATGCTAATGATTTTTGCACTGCCAAGTCTGCTCCCTCTCAGACCACACTACCACAGCCTGATAGTACAAACACTGGCAGTGTGTCCCAAATGGCAGCCTATTCCCTTTATACTGTACTGCTTTTGACCAGAGCACTATGGGCCCTGGTCAAAAGTAGTGCACTATAAAGGGAATGGGGTGCACACACACACACACACACACAGGCTCACAGATAGTGCTCATGGTTACACACCCCTCCTGTGGGTCGAGAACAGTAATAACACCTATTTCATAATCAATCTCACCAGGTGAACTAAGAATAGATTTTGTAAAGCTACAGTAAAGCTACAGATGCTGTTGATGTATGTCCTCCTTGATGCCATTGTGAGATCATCACCGAGGGACTTTTGTGGTCACATCAACATAAATGGTTAAACTCTTCTCCTTGGTTGTACCCGGTGTCAAGTGTTCATTTACAAGGACCAGTCTATAGACCAATCTGAGTGTGACATGACATGAATGGTGTTAGTGGGGAAACCAGGGCCTGTATTCTTTAAAGCTACAATATGTAACTTTTTGGGTGACCTAACCATATTCACATCGAAATGTGAGTTATAGGTCTGTAATTCTCATTGAAAGTAAGTCTAAGAAGCGGTAGATATGTTCTATCTAAGCTATTTCTAGCCTTTAAGATCATAGTGGATAACATTATATGAACAGCGAGGACAGATCCCACTCCGACTCTGAGATGCTTTACGAATACGGCCCGAGGCTCATCTATAAGAATATTAGGGGTTGATGTGTTTAATTAAATAGATGGGTGTGTTGCAGGCTGTGATTGACCCACATACAGATTACCTTTGACTCTGACTGATCACATAGGGCCCAATGCTGACTTACTGTATAATTGGTCGATCATTAATTGATTCCATATGTGTACAGTAACTCGGGATGGGGCCCATGTTGTAGACTGACACATTATTTTTTGGGTAGCCTAGGTCGAATTTTATCAAGCCACGCCTCATGCATCTTGAACTTGAACAATCACTAGCTACAAAGATATTGAAAAGGTACCTCCGTTTCTGTCAGTAAAATGTTTTATGTAGGATTGAGTCATAAGTAGCACATTTTATTCCGTGAATGTAACAGGAAAGCAATATCAAGTATAAATGTAGGCTGTGAAATGTCCGTGTAGGATCCTATACTTACAGGAAGGAGGGATAACAGGGAATCCGGTGACTAAAAAGCCATAGAGGTATGTTTCGGATTGGGCAATCGTCTGCATTACTCTACACCTCCGCTGCCATTATGTCTCTGTGCTTCACATCCTCACCTTCCATCCCATCTGTCTCCACTGATATGGAACGCCGCTCGACATGGGGGGCCTCTATACACTCCAAAAACCATGCAGCTCTACTCCTAGAAATGCCTACTTTAAACATGTTATATGTTATATGATTTTTTTCCTATACATTTTTGTGATAATTATTTGATGTTATGTCAGTCTTCTCTACCTTTCCTGTTATTGTTATTCTGTGAATTGTATACTGTAGTGTACTGGTATTAAACTTACCTTTGTTTTTCTATATTATTATTATATCATCCAAATCCAGCTGTTTATAAATTATATTATCTATATTCTTCTGTTTTGTACATTTACATAACTCACACATTTAGCTAATGTTCAGAGAAATATTCAGGTAATATAGGACTAGAGGAGAGACTTTGTTCAAATACGCATGTCGCTATTTTCTCTCTTATTGCTGTGGTATCTGGTGCATTAGCTAGTCTTGTATTTTCTGATATTGTCTGTTGTCTGTCTATAGAAGCTCTTACTGAGCATGTGTTATCTGTGTGATGCGCTCAAGAGAGGGAACCTATTGCGATGTCTCATGATGTGTAGTTAAGGGAGGTATTAATAGAAGTAAAGTCGGAAGCCAACCAGTGAGAAGGGGGTACATTTCCCTTGGACTTCATTGGTGGTACAAACAGTACTGGGCCAGTACCATGTCTGTATTACAGATAGCTGCCACTAGAGTGAGCTAAAGGCTAAACTAGCTTTTCCTAATTGAGAGTCCTCCTTGATCTATTTTTTGAGCCTCTGCCAGTATTGCACTTAAAAGCAGCAAGGTTATTATTCCATCTGCATCACTGCTGTTCGATGCATTCCATCTCCTGAAGGTTGAAAGGAAACTACTTATAGGGGGAAATGGGCATCATTATTCCTCCTTAGCGACTTGCTCTTACATAAATGAGAATTTCCCTCAGCAATAGGTTAATCATAATATTGAGCATACCTATTTTCTGCAGCTCATGTAATTGGCTATCATTGTGCAATTCCCTATCACACAGTTCTATTTTAGTAGTGTATGACTCTTACCAAGCTAGCCAGGACATTATGAAATGTATGGATACAGTTGAAGTCGGAAGTTTACATACACCTCAGCCAAATACATTTAAACTCAGTTTTTCACAATTCCTGACATGTAATCCTAGTAAAAATTCCCTATCTTAGGTCAGTTAGGATCACCACTTTATTTTAAGAATGTGAAGTGTCAGAATAATAGTAGAGTGAATTATTTATTTATTTCATCACATTCCCAGTTGGTCAGAAGTTTACATACACTCAATTAGTATTTGGTAGCATTGCCTTTAAATTGTTTAATTTGAGTCAAACATTTCAGGTAGCCTTCCACAAGCTTCCCACAATAAGTTGGGTGAATTTTGGCCCATTCCTCCTGACAGAGCTGGTGTAACTGAGTCAGGTTTGTAGGCCTCCTTGCTCGCACACGCACAGTTCTGCCCACACATTTCCTATAAGATTGAGGTCAGGGCTTTGTGATGGCCACTCCAATACCTTGACTTTGCTGTCCTTAAGCCATTTTGCCACAACTTTGGAAGTATGCTTGGGTTCATTGCCCATTTGGAAGACCCATTTGCAACCAAGCTTTAACTTCCTGACTGATGTCTTGAGATGTTGCTTCAATATATCCACATAATTTTCCTCCCTCATGAGGCCATCTATTTTGTGAAGTGCCTCCTGCAGCAAAGCACCCCCACAACATGATGCTGCCACCCCCGTGCTTCACGTTTTGGATGGTGTTCTTCGGCTTGCAAGCTTCCCCCTTTTTCCTCCAAAACATAACGATGGTCATTATGGCCAAACAGTTCTATTTTTGTTTCATCAGACCAGAGGACATTTCTCCAAAAAGCATGATCTTTGTCCCCATGTGCAGTTGCAAATCGTAGTCTGGCTTTTTTATGGTGGTTTTGGAGCAGTGGCTTCTTCCTTGCTGAGCGGCCTTTCAGGTTATGTCGATATAGGACTTTTACTGTGGATATAATACTTTTGTACCTGTTTCCTCCAGCATCTTCACAAGGTCATTTGCTGTTGTTCTGGGATTTATTTGCACTTTTTGCACCAAAGTACGTTCATCTCTAGGAGACAGAACGCGTCTCCTTCCTGAGCGGTATGACGGTTGCGTGGTCTCGTGGTGTTTATACTTGCGTACTATTGTTTGTACAGATGAAGGTGGCACCTTCAGGCATTTGGAAATTGCTCCCAAGAATGAACCAGACTTTGTTTTTTCTGAGGTCCTGACTGATTTCTTTTGATTTTCCCATGATGTCAAGCAAAAAGGCACTGAGTTTGAAGGTAGGCCTTGAAATACATCCACAGGTACACCTCCAATTGACTCAAATTATGTCAATTAGCCTATCAGAAGCTTCTAAAGCCATGACATAATTTTCTGGAATTTTCCAAGCTGTTTAAAGGCACAGTCAACTTAGTGTATGTAAACTTCTGACCCACTGGAATTGTGATACAGTGAATTATAAGTGAAATAATCTGTCTGTAAACAATTATTGGAAAAATGACTTGTGTCATGCACAAAGTAGATGTCCTAACCGACTTGCCAAAACTATAGTTTGTTAACAAGAAATTTGTGGAGTGGTTGAAGAACGAGTTTTAATGACTCCAACCTAAGTGTATGTAAACTTCCGACTTCAACTGTACCTGCTATGTTTTGCTGTTCACACGTCGCATATACCCCTCCTGTGGGTATTGTTTCGCTTTTAGATATTGATATTTTATGATTTTGTTATTATTGTATATTGTGCAATGATTTGTGTTAAATTGTATTTGATTTAGGAAATCGTTTGAAGTTGTACATTCTTGATAATGCCAGAAAATGTGCTTTGCCTTTCAGTAAATACCCTGTTCATGTTAGATGGCATGATCTGTGTGCGTGTGTTCTTCCCTGTACCTCTGAACTTCCCTGTTTTCTTATCTGCTAACAGTTCCAGTTATTATTAGCCCTCTAGAGTCGATTGACGCATCGGTGCATCAATCTAAGTAACATAATAAAATAATCTCCCCATCAAAATCCGTCAGTTTATGCTAGAGATATCTGGGGGGGTTTTCCCGTTGGATGCGTCTCAATCCACTGCATCCACCGATGTCGCACTTCCGCATCAGTGATGAAAGGAGGCAGAGCTAGAGCAGTGTTTGTCAGACCATGAGACATCCCGAAAAATATATTATTATCTACTACTATTATGACCACTCTATGGAAAGGGGAAACTCTCACGAACACGGTGACAGGTGTCACGGGACTCTTCTGAAGGTAACTGGTACCAGTTAAAAACATGATGGAAGTATGAAGGTAGTTTTGTGCCTACCCAAAAAAGGGGTTAAATATTTGTTAAAAAATGATATATATACAGTACCAGTAAAAAGTTTGGACCAACATACTCATTCAAGGGTTTTTCTTAATGTTTTACTATTTTCTACATTGTAGAAATTGTTTCTACATAGTGAAGACATCAAAACTATGAAATAAAACATATTGAATCATGTAGTAACCAAAAAAGTGTTAAACAAATCAAAATATATTTGAGATTTGAGATTCTTCAAAGTAGCCACCCTTTGCCTTGATGACAGCTTTGCACACTCTTGACATTTTCTCAACCAGCTTCATGAGATAGTGACCTGGAATGCATTTCAATTAACAGGTGTGCCTTGTTAAAATGTAATTTGTGGAATTTCTTTCCTTAATGCGTTTGAGCCAATCAGTTGTGATGTGACAAGGTAGGGGTGGTATACAGAAGATAGCCCTCTTTGGTACAAGACCAAGTCTATATTATGGCAAGAACAGCTCAAATAAGCAAAGAGAAACGATAGGTCAACATTACTTTAAGACATGAAGATCAGTCAATGCGAAAAATGTTCTTCAAGTGCAGTCGCAAAAATCATCAAGCGCTATGAAACTGGCTCTCATGAGGACCACCACAAGAAACAAAGACCCAGAGTTACCTCTGCTGCAGAGGATAAGTTCATTAGAGTTACCAGGCTTAAAAATTGCAGTGCAAATAAATGCTTCACAGAGTTCAAGTACCAGACACATCTCAACATCAACTGTTCAGAGGAGACTGCGTGAATCAGGCTTTCATGGTCGAATTGTTGCAAAGAAACCACTACTAAAGGACACCAATAAGAAGAAGAGACTTGCTTGGGCCAAGAAACACGAGCAATGGACATTAGACTAGTGGAAATCTGTCCTTTGGTCTGATGAGTCCAAATTAGAGATTTTTGGTTCCAACCGCCCTGTCTTTGTGAGATGCAGAGTATGTGAACGGATGATCTCCGCATGTGTGGTTCCCACTGTGAAGCATGTAGGAGGAGGTGTGATAGTGTGGGGGTGCTCTGCTGGTGAGATTGTCTGTGATTTATTCAGAATTCAAGGCACACTTAACCAGCATGTCTACCACAGCATTCTGGAGCAATACGCCATCCTATCTGGTTTGCGCTTAGTGGGACTATCATTTGTTTTTCAACAGAACAATGACCCAGCACACCTCCAGGCTGTGTAAGGGCTATTTGACCAAGAAGGAGAGTGATGGAGTGCTGTATCAGATGACCTGGCATCTACAATCACCCAACCTCAACCCAATTGAGATGGTTTTGGATGAGTTGGACCGCAGAGGGATGGAAGAGCAGCCATCAAATCAAATCAAACTTGATTTGCCACATGCGCCGAATACAACAAGTGTAGACTTTACTGTGAAATGCTTACTTACAAGCCCTTAACCAACAGTGCAGTTCAAGAAGAAGAAAATATTTACCAAGTAGGCTAAAATAAAAAGTAATAATAAAAATTAACACAATAAGAATAACAATAACGAGGCTATATACAGGGGGCACCGGTACCGAGTCAGTGTGCAAGGGTACAGGCTAGTTGAGGTAATCTGTACATGTAGGTGGGGGCGAAGTGACTATGCATAGGTAACAAACAAACAGCGAGTAGCAGCAGTGTACGGGGGGTCAATGTAAATTGTCCAGTGGCGGTTTTTATGAGTTGTTCAGTAGTCTAATGGCTTGGGGGTAGAAGCTGTTGAGGAGCCTTTTGGTCCAAGACTTGGCGCTCCGGTACCGCTTGCCGTGGGGTAGCAGAGAAAACAGTCAGTGACTAGAGTCTCTGACAATTTTATGGGCTTTCTTATGACACTGCCTAATATATAGGTCCTGGATGGCAGGAAGCTTGGCCCCAAACTTAATGATGGTGTTAGAGTCGTGTTTGACCACGCAGTCGTGGGTGAACAGAGAATACAGGAGGGGACTAAGTACACACCCCTGAGGGGCCCCAGTGTTAAGGATCAGCGTGGCAGACGTATCTTTGCCTACTCTTACCACCTGGGGGTCGGCACGTCAGGAAGTCCAGGATCCAGTTGTAGAGGGAGGTGTTTAGTCCCAGAGTCCTTAGCTTAGTGATGAGCTTCTTGGGCACTATGGTGTTGAACACTGAGCTGTAGTCGATGAACAGCATTCACACATAGGTGTTCCTTTTGTCCAGGTGAGAAAGGGCGGTGTGGTGTGGTGTGATTGAGATTGCGTCATCTGTGGATCTGTTGGGGCGGTATGCGAACAAGTACTTAGCATATGTGGGAACTCCTTCAAGACTGTTGGAATAGCATTCCAGGTGAAGCTGGTTGAGAGAATGCCAAGAGTGTGCAAAGCTGTCATCAAGGCAAAGGTTGGCTACTTTGAAGAATCTAAAATCTAAAATATATTTTGATTTGCTTAACACTTCTTTGATTACTACATGATTCCATATGTGTTATTTCACAGTTTTGATGTCTTCACTATTATTCTACAATGTAGAAAATAGTAAAAATAAAGAAAAACCCTTGAATGAGTAGGTGCGTCCAAACTTTTGACTGGTACTGTGGATATATATTTTTTTTTTTCTGAGCTTTCTTATATCTCCTAGATATAGGACAAAAACTTAAAAAACGTGTTTCTTATTATGTATTTTTTGACTGTCTTTTGCCATTAATGAATATGTTATTCAATGAGTTTCTCTGGGCTACAGTAGTAAAGGCCAAATCAATATTTTATCAAATCCTTTTATATATATTTTTTTATACATAAATGGGTCCTAAAATGTCAAATCAAATAGCTAAATGATTTATAGTATGACCATCATAAAACAATTCTATATGTCAGCTAGGAACCCCCCGCAACAGCTTAGACTTTTAAGAATGAATACTGTACCTTTGAATGAGGCAGGAACACTATAGCCTACTTTCACCCCTGACTATAGTTTTCCTCAGAGTGTGTTGTGCTGTGGTTCTCATTAGGGCAGTTTTGTAACATATTAATCAGTGCACAAATTTTAAAATAAATCACCAATGCTGTACCAGCAAGCCACAATGTTACAATTTTAGACTTAAAAAATCTAGTTGAAATGTATGACTGTGAACACATACCGTAGGCTGCATGTTGCCGGTAAGCGACATTGCCACAGCTTGAAGAGACTGCAACCCAGAAACAAAACCCACTTCCTCCTGAGAGAGAATAAAGGGAGACCAGTGGTTAAGTGACACTAGTGAATGGTTCGTCATTTGAAACCTTCTATCGTAGAGCACTTGCTATGATATACCTACCTGGAGAGGGAAGTATTTACAGTGCGGTGAAGTATTAGAATAGCAGAACATGTATCTAGAGGGAAGTAGAGGGAACATGAAAGAACGTGTTTTGACATGTTGAAAAAAAAATGAAAAGATAGATTAGTAGCTATACAGGAAGTAGGAAGTCAGATACAGAAAGGTTTTAGTGTGACAGACAGACTGGAGATCTACAGCAAAACCCCTCATACATGTGTGTGTGCTGTGTGTATATATGTGAGTGTGTGTGTGCGCGTGAGTGTGTGAGTGTGTTGTGAAGTGAGATACTGATCTTTTCTATGAAGGAGGAATCATGTCGCTCAAGCTACCTCGGAACTGGGACTTCAGTACCCTTAAAGCTGAAACATCTAGAATAGGTAAGTTACTGGATGTTATCCTAAACATGAAGCTATTCTTGGGAGTCATTGCATTTGCGTAAATAGGAAAATGTGTTGTTGTATCATCAGTTGCATTGTACACTAGTGCATGTGTGTTACATGCGTCTCTGAAGAGGTATAGAGACTGGACCTGTGGGTTTAACGGCCCAGTGCAGTCAAAAATAGGATTTTCTAAAGTTATATTTCCACACTTTGTGGTTGGAATAATAACAACTGCTGTGAAATTGTGAGAATGTAGAAAAAAATGCTTAAAATTTCAGCCTGTTTTGGTGGGATGGAGTTTTGGCTTGCCTGGTGACATCACCAGGCAGTACATTAGCTACTAGACCAGAGTTCTAAACCTCTCTGCCAATAACAGCAAATGTTCAGTTTTCCCCTCCCCACTCAGACCACTCCCAGAGTCCGTGCAAAATTCTTGCTTGAGAAATTGCTCTTTCCTAAGAAGCTACTTTTGTTTCTTTTTGACAAGTTTAATTTAAAACAATCACATTAAGGTACTTAATTGTTAGCCAGAAATGATTTGATATTGAGATAAAAACGGCTGCATTGGTACTTTAAACTTGTTCCATCTGAGTGGGTATGACCACAAGTCAGAGACTACTATGAGGACACACCAAATGCATTTGGTGGATCCTTTCTGTTTTCTTCCAATGCTTCTTAAAAGGAAAGTAACCCAAAATAACTGAAAGTAATCCGATTACGTTACTGAGTTTGGGTAATCCAAAAGTTACGTCACTGATTACAATTTTGGACAGCTAACTAACTAGTAACTATAACGGATTACATTTACAAAGTAACCCAGCCATCCCTAGACATGAGGTTGACTGTGGCACTGTGTGTGCCAGCGGCATACTGAGAGTGTTTTATTTAGACTGTTGTTCTTATACTTGGTTATATTTCTGTGTTAAGCTGTGTTTGTTGTCCAGGGCCATGGCTTACAGAAGGATCATGCACCTGATTACAGCAGGTGTGGTGCACCTATAACTTAACAAAACAGTGCATGAGTGCAGGTGAATACATATATAGCCGACATAGCCTTATATGGCAATGTCATGACTTCACACAACTATTAGTGGAATGTTGCAGCTGTCATCAACCTGTCAGGTAAAACAGTGTGGATACTGCTCCTATTTATGATGAACAGGTTTATGTAGTTTAGTGGGTACACATCAGCATTGCTGGGAAACAAGTTTCTTATTATTTCTATGAAAAGAAGTGACTTCTTATGCTACGACAGCCTGGTTCCTCTCTAGGTTTCTTCCTAGCTTTCCGGCCTTTCTAGGGAGTTTTTCCGAGCCACCGTGCTTCTACACCTGCATTACTTGCTGTTTGGGGTTTTTGGCTGGGTTTCTGTACAGCACTATGATATATCAGCTGATGTAAGAGGGGCTTTATAAATACATTTGATTGATTGATTGACTTCCATGATTGTTTCATTTATCACACAGTATACTTTACCAGTCAGTTACTCACAACCCTGAGAACTTAACCCCAGTCCTCATCTCAAGAAAATGTAGTGCTATAGTTTCAGGCAGCAAGGCGTTTCTCATTTTCTCTGTGCCCTTTGGGTACTTTCAGCAGGAAGTTGATGAAATGTCAGAACAGTAGCTGTGACTCTGCAGACTCGTGTGTTTGTGTGTGAGAGCGACTGTGCGAGAAGGCCTGATGACTCCTATAATTTCCCTTACACCAGTACACTGTACACACATTTTTATCTACGGCTACCCTCGATTCATCAGAGGATCAAAAGCCATACATGTCAATGGCATTATATAGGGATAAGAAATATGTACACAGAATGAATATGTATAGTCACGCAACTGAATGGGGCCAGCGTGTTCTGTCAGTTCAACTGCTGAAGTTAGAATACTATTCCCTATTTAGTACCCTACTTTTGACCAGGCTCCATAAAGCTCTGGTCAAAAGTAGTGTACTACATAGGGAATAGGGTGCCATTTAATAAGACTGGTCTCTAGGGGTTAAATATTCACGTAACTGAGATCCTTATTTGGAACAACATCTATTTCTGCCAGCTCTTTGTACACTCAATAGGATTGTGCCACGGCCGCGCACTTTCAACCCCTCACTATTCCCACTGACGTGGAAGAGCTGCCGTTCTAGCAACAAGCTCCGTTTGGTTGAGAAGTTGAACATTGTATTCATGCTTCCATTGGGACTCCTGGGTCTAGGAGGTCCTGCGTCCAGTTGAAAAGTTCCTCAAGGGTCTGTGTCCGTCTTTCCTTCTTTCCGTGGCGTCTCATACTTCACTGTGTGTGGGCCAGACGTTCGTCCAGAGTCCTTTGACATGGCCCTCTTCAAGGGATGACGCTATTGAAACAGACCAAAGGGTCTGCGTTTTAGGTGGGGGGGGGGGGGGGGGGCCTTCAAAGTGTTTCTCCCGTCGATGCAGTCACTTCCTGTTTATATAGCCAGGCTCATCTTCTTCTCTTCTTTCATCTGGCCTGGGAGGTCACGGTGAATTACACAACAAGTGAGCGAACGCTCTCAATCACAATCACACCATCTGTCCGGCAAGCTACAGTACCACCCTGCGTGCCAATCCATGCGTGATTTTCTCTCTCTGTCGTGTGCCACGTAGCCTACAACTCTACCCCCATCTCCATCCTTTCTTCATACTCTTCCGTTTATCTCTCTCATGCTCTCTTCTGAGATCCTCCACAGACAACTTAGACAGTAAGTCATCATGTTGTTGAGCAATGGCTGGCCTGTTAGTAAAGGACAAATGACTCAACCTTATCTACATTTAGGCCTAGTTGAGACCATGTACTGTATTATTGTTCCTGTGTTGCCCTTCCCTGTAGTCTATTGTGCATGATTGTTGAAGGCACAGTGTATTTGTAGGTCACTATGTTCCTGCCATTGAACAATCACGACTAGAATCGAGAAGCATGCACCTTAAACAGGAAGCGTGGCAGGTCAGACAGAGGCGGCCTGTTTCCTGCCAGGCCGCCACTTCTATCTGCTGCAAGTCAGATTGATGCATGTTCAGATGAATAAAAGAGGAAGACCTGACTTGACGGATGTTGAGAGCCTTGTTGACATCCTGGCTGTGTTTAGTGAAGTGTCTCTTAACAAGGCTCTTTTTAACAGTACGGCTGTTCTGTTTGTTTCCGCTCTGCGGCAGCACGGTCTAAGAGTGTGATGCCTGGAGAGGGCAGCCCTGGGTTAGGCTCGCCCGGCTCCACCAGGAGGTCCATGGAGAGGCCTCTGAAGGCTGGCTGGCTGAAGAAGCAGAGGTCCATCGTAAAGAACTGGCAGCTGCGCTACTTTGTGCTGAGAGGAAGCACACTGACCTACCATAAAGACGAAAAGGAAGGGACTGTCCAGGTGAGAGATGGGGTAGAGAAGAAGGCAGATAGGTCTGGGCTCTAGTTATAGCCTTTAACTTTGGCTTTTTCCTGATCTGGTCATGTGGTTAGGAAAACCTTTAATAAGCATCCAAACAACACTACTGCTGTCAATATTCAGTTATTCATGTTTCCGTCTTTATTGAAGTCCTTCCCTGTGTTTCCTGTAGCCTAGACATGTATGTGTTGTTTACTAAGATGTCAGTGACAGCTTGTCTCTCTGTCCCCAGGGTGTAATTCAGCTGAGGTTCAGTAAAGTCAACGAACTCCCACAGAATCAAGATGATCCAGGAAAATTCCTCTTTGAGATTATACCACGTAAGCAGAAGACAGTCTCAGTTTGTCTCTGACTCTGTCTCTGTCTCTGTCTCTGTCTCTGTCTCTGTCTCTGTCTCGCTTGCTCTCTCTCTCTCTCTCTCTCT
This sequence comes from Salvelinus namaycush, assembly GCF_016432855.1. Taxonomy (NCBI): domain Eukaryota; kingdom Metazoa; phylum Chordata; class Actinopteri; order Salmoniformes; family Salmonidae; genus Salvelinus; species Salvelinus namaycush. The sequence continues at coordinate 34,178,386 of NC_052307.1, forward strand.
CATTCTCTCTCTCTCTGTATCTCTCTCTCTCTCTGTGTTCTCTCCCCCTCTCTCTCTCTCGTTCCCTCCATCACACCATGTCTCTCTCTTGGCCTCATCTCACCATGTCTCTCTCTTGCCCTCCATCTCACCATGTCTCTCTCTTGTCCTCCATCTCACCATGTCTCTCTCTTGTCCTCCATCTCACCATGTCTCTCTCTTGTCCTCCATCTCACCATGTCTCTCTCTTGCCCTCCATCTCACCATGTCTCTCTCTTGTCCTCCATCTCACCATGTCTCTCTCTAGCCCTCCATCTCACCATGTCTCTCTCTTGTCCTCCATCTCACCATGTCTCTCTCTCGCCCTCCATCTCACCATGTCTCTCTCTTGTCCTCCATCTCACCATGTCTCTCTCTTGTCCTCCATCTCACCATGTCTCTCTCTTGCTCTCCATCTCACCATGTCTCTCTCTTGCCCTCCATCTCACCATGTCTCTCTCTTGCCCTCCATCTCACCATGTCTCTCTCTCGTCCTCCATCTCACCATGTCTCTCTCTCGTCCTCCATCTCACCATGTCTCTCTCTTGCCCTCCATCTCACCATGTCTCTCTCTTGTCCTCCATCTCACCATGTCTCTCTCTTGCCCTCCATCTCACCATGTCTCTCTCTTGTCCTCCATCTCACCATGTCTCTCTCTCGTCCTCCATCTCACCATGTCTCTCTCTTGCCCTCCATCTCACCATGTCTCTCTCTCGTCCTCCATCTCACCATGTCTCTCTCTCGTCCTCCATCTCACCATGTCTCTCTCTTGCCCTCCATCTCACCATGTCTCTCTCTTGTCCTCCATCTCACCATGTCTCTCTCAGCCTCCATCTCACCATGTCTCTCTCTTGCCCTCCATCTCACCATGTCTCTCTCTTGTCCTCCATCTCACCATGTCTCTCTCTTGTCCTCCATCTCACCATGTCTCTCTCTTGTCCTCCATCTCACCATGTCTCTCTCTTGCCCTCCATCTCACCATGTCTCTCTCTTGTCCTCCATCTCACCATGTCTCTCTCTAGCCCTCCATCTCACCATGTCTCTCTCTTGTCCTCCATCTCACCATGTCTCTCTCTCGCCCTCCATCTCACCATGTCTCTCTCTTGTCCTCCATCTCACCATGTCTCTCTCTTGTCCTCCATCTCACCATGTCTCTCTCTTGCTCTCCATCTCACCATGTCTCTCTCTTGCCCTCCATCTCACCATGTCTCTCTCTTGCCCTCCATCTCACCATGTCTCTCTCTCGTCCTCCATCTCACCATGTCTCTCTCTCGTCCTTCATCTCACCATGTCTCTCTCTTGCCCTCCATCTCACCATGTCTCTCTCTTGTCCTCCATCTCACCATGTCTCTCTCTTGCCCTCCATCTCACCATGTCTCTCTCTTGTCCTCCATCTCACCATGTCTCTCTCTCGTCCTCCATCTCACCATGTCTCTCTCTTGCCCTCCATCTCACCATGTCTCTCTCTCGTCCTCCATCTCACCATGTCTCTCTCTCGTCCTCCATCTCACCATGTCTCTCTCTTGCCCTCCATCTCACCATGTCTCTCTCTTGTCCTCCATCTCACCATGTCTCTCTCAGCCTCCATCTCACCATGTCTCTCTCTTGCCCTCCATCTCACCATGTCTCTCTCTTGCCCTCCATCTCACCATGTCTCTCTCTTGTCCTCCATCTCACCATGTCTCTCTCTAGTCCTCCATCTCACCATGTCTCTCTCTCGCCCTGCATCTCACCAGGTCTCTCTCTTGTCCTCCATCTCACCATGTCTCTCTCTCGTCCTCCATCTCACCATGTCTCTCTCTTGCCCTCCATCTCACCATGTCTCTCTCTTGTCCTCCATCTCACCATGTCTCTCTCAGCCTCCATCTCACCATGTCTCTCTCTTGCCCTCCATCTCACCATGTCTCTCTCTTGCCCTCCATCTCACCATGTCTCTCTCTTGTCCTCCATCTCACCATGTCTCTCTCTAGTCCTCCATCTCACCATGTCTCTCTCTCGCCCTGCATCTCACCAGGTCTCTCTCTTGTCCTCCATCTCACCATGTCTCTCTCTCGTCCTCCATCTCACCATGTCTCTCTCTCGTCCTCCATCTCACCATGTCTCTCTCTTGCCCTCCATCTCACCATGTCTCTCTCTTGTCCTCCATCTCACCATGTCTCTCTCTCGTCCTCCATCTCACCATGTCTCTCTCTTGCCCTCCATCTCACCATGTCTCTCTCTCGTCCTCCATCTCACCATGTCTCTCTCTCGTCCTCCATCTCACCATGTCTCTCTCTTGCCCTCCATCTCACCATGTCTCTCTCTTGTCCTCCATCTCACCATGTCTCTCTCTTGCCCTCCATCTCACCTTGTCTCTCTCTTGTCCTCCATCTCACCATGTCTCTCTCTCGCCCTCCATCTCACCATGTCTCTCTCTTGTCCTCCATCTCACCATGTCTCTCTCTTGCCCTCCATCTCACCATGTCTCTCTCTTGTCCTCCATCTCACCATGTCTCTCTCTTGTCCTCCATCTCACCATGTCTCTCTCTTGCCCTCCATCTCACCATGTCTCTCTCTTGTCCTCCATCTCACCATGTCTCTATCTCGCCCTCCATCTCACCATGTCTCTCTCTCGCCCTCAATCTCACCATGTCTCTCTCTTGCCCTCCATCTCATCATGTCTCTCTCAGCCTCCATCTCATCATGTCTCTCTCAGCCTCCATCTCACCATGTCTCTCTCTTGCCCTCCATCTCACCATGTCTCTCTCTTGTCCTCCATCTCACCATGTCTCTCTCTTGCCCTCCATCTCACCATGTCTCTCTCTCGTCCTCCATCTCACCATGTCTCTCTCTCGTCCTCCATCTCACCATGTCTCTCTCTTGCCCTCCATCTCACCATGTCTCTCTCTTGTCCTCCATCTCACCATGTCTCTCTCTAGTCCTCCATCTCACCATGTCTCTCTCTCGCCCTCCATCTCACCATGTCTCTCTCTTGTCCTCCATCTCACCATGTCTCTCTCTCGTCCTCCATCTCACCATGTCTCTCTCTCGCCCTCCATCTCACCATGTCTCTCTCTTGCCCTCCATCTCACCATGTCTCTCTCTCGTCCTCCATCTCACCATGTCTCTCTCTCGTCCTCCATCTCACCATGTCTCTCTCTCGTCCTCCATCTCACCATGTCTCTCTCTTGCCCTCCATCTCACCATGTCTCTCTCTTGTCCTTCATCTCACCATGTCTCTCTCTCGTCCTCCATCTCACCATGTCTCTCTCTTGCCCTCCATCTCACCATGTCTCTCTCTCGTCCTCCATCTCACCATGTCTCTCTCTCGTCCTCCATCTCACCATGTCTCTCTCTTGCCCTCCATCTCACCATGTCTCTCTCTTGCTCTCCATCTCACCATGTCTCTCTCTTGCCCTCCATCTCACCATGTCTCTCTCTTGTCCTCCATCTCACCATGTCTCTCTCTCGCCCTCAATCTCACCATGTCTCTCTCTTGTCCTCCATCTCACCATGTCTCTCTCTTGCCCTCCATCTCACCATGTCTCTCTCTTGCCCTCCATCTCACCATGTCTCTCTCTTGTCCTCCATCTCACCATGTCTCTCTCTCGCCCTCAATCTCACCATGTCTCTCTCTTGTCCTCCATCTCACCATGTCTCTCTCTTGCCCTCCATCTCACCATGTCTCTCTCTTGTCCTCCATCTCACCATGTCTCTATCTCGCCCTCCATCTCACCATGTCTCTCTCTCGCCCTCAATCTCACCATGTCTCTCTCTTGCCCTCCATCTCATCATGTCTCTCTCAGCCTCCATCTCATCATGTCTCTCTCAGCCTCCATCTCACCATGTCTCTCTCTTGCCCTCCATCTCACCATGTCTCTCTCTTGTCTCTCTGTTGAGAGAGGAATTAAAGATATACCTTTCAATCTATGTATGATGTATCCCAGTATGTTGGAGAGTCATACCCTCTCTGTACTCCAGGCAGCAGTGGTGATCGGGAGCGGTACCCGTACGTCCTCATGGCCAACTCCCACAGTGAGATGGAGGAGTGGGTCCGCACGCTGCGCAGGGTGGTTGGATCACCCTCTAGTGGAGGTACAGATAGTCTGCTGACATTAAAGGACAAGAGTTTTCCCTGACCAAGGGACCTGACCAGGAAAAAAACATATAACTAGGACCCAGAATATGTTTTTCCTGGTCAGGTCACATGGTCAGGAAAAAGCGGGTCTCTAGTCATCTGAACTTATTTTCTTGACTTTGGTTCAAGGACTCTTTTTGGAATTGTCTTCGGGCCCATGACATAAAGCCGCAACCCATGAGGAACTAGCCACAAACTTGAAAAACCCTGTCTCTGATTCTCCAGTATGGGCTGTGACTTACTCTAACCGCTCTCCTTCCCTCTCAGCGATATTTGGCAAGAGCCTGGGTGACACGGTAACCCACGAGCAGCGGTTCGGCTCCCACATGGTGCCCATCCTGGTGCAGAAGTGTGCAGAGTTCATCAGAGAACACGGACTAAGCGAGGAAGGCATCTTCAGACTGCCGGGACAAGACAACACAGTCAAACAGTTTAGGGACGCGTTCAACGCCGGAGAGAGACCTTCCTTCCCAATGTGAGACGCCTCAGCGCTAAACTAAGCTAAGCTAACTTACATAAGAGCGTTTGAAGGAACGTTCAAGGGCGCCAACGTACAAACAGACAATTATTACGCCCTTTTTATACAAACTGAAATCCCGTTGGCTTCTTTTCTAAAGGTTGCATAGTAAGATGAGAGAGATGCAGTGAGGATGATAGTACAGAGATGCCTGATACACTTTTCTGCTGTTAGTGCTCTGTGGCTTACACCACATCCTGTCCTAGTAGACAGAGAAAGACAGTTTTATAAGAACCTTCTGCCCACGCTGAACTCTCTAATGTGACAAATTTGTTGAAAAGGGGGACAAACTGATTTGTAGCTGGATTCAACACAAAATCGAAATACACTCAGCACAACTGTATGTTTTTGTTTGTGTGTGTGTGTATGTGTATGCATGTGTGCATGCATGTGTGTGCGCGTGCAACTGTGCGTGGGTGTGCTCGTGCACTGTTTCTGACTGCTTTGTGCCCTGCAGTGACACAGATGTCCACACAGTGGCGTCGTTGCTCAAGCTGTACCTGCGGGAGCTGCCTGAGCCGGTGGTTCCTTGGACACAGTACCAAGACTTCCTGGACTGCAGCCCCATGCTGGACCCCAACAGTGCTGCAGTAGGAACTAATATTTACTTCAGTGAAGAAGTTAGCCAAATATTCTTATAAATAAACATGTCGTCTAGGCTACAATTTGTGATTTAGCTCTACATCGGTCAACTGTGCCAAAATGAGTATGTACTGAATCAAAGTGTTGTCACTTCCTTTAATGATGACCATAGCCAAATGTTCATGGGCATTTTTTTTTTTTCTTCTTCACAATCATTTGTAATTTAGCTTTATTTCTATCACCTGTGCCAAAATGACTAGATGCAGGCCTGCTGAGTAAGAGTGCGTTAGTTGAACTTTGTATATTCCAACTCACTTTCCACCCAGGGTCGTGAGAGTCTGGAGAAGCAGATCAGCATCCTTCCTAGAACCAACTACAACCTCCTCAGCTACATATGCAGGTGAGCTGACACTTACACAAGCACAGATCAGGGTAGGGAATATTCAATTGAATGACATATCATAGAACCCATTGACGAACGAGCTTCTATTGAAACATTTGACAAGCAATTTGATTACTAACCCTGTGATGATTAGTCTACAGCTTGCCCATACAGCATTTTGTGTTTGATAATTAAAAAAATAATAATAATCTGCATGGTGAGTGATTCTAAGTCCTATAAATAGGGCACATTATAAGGTATAATTTGGTACTCGCCCTGTGTGACTTTGCTGTCTAAACGTTCTCTCTGTGAAGGTTCTTATTTGAAGTGCAGCAGAACTCCAAGGTGAACAAGATGAGTGTTGAAAACCTGGCCACGGTCATTGGGATCAACCTGCTCAAGTCCCAGATTGAGGACCCCATCACTATGATGAAGGGTGAGACCAGACCACTGCCTGTCAGGATCATCTTAAGCCATGTTAAGGATAGCCCTGGGCTAAGAAATTGCAGTGTGAAACCGGGTTGACGTTAAGTCCATTTCAATTCCAGTCAATTCAGAAAGTAAACCAAATTCCAATTCCAGCATTTCCTCGTTGAAAAACATTGGAAAGAATTTGAATTTCAGTGGACTTCCTGAATTGACTGGAATTCAAATGGTTTTGACCCCAACCCTGGTGCGAAAAGGCCTTTAGTGCATGCTGTAACGGGGTGTAATTGTCATTATCAGCAGTAGGCCTATGCTTTTACTTTGAAAGTCATACCTTTATTTTGACATACTGCTGCTGCTTGATGCAATGACAAACTGACCTTACTGTACAGTTAGATTATTTATGAAATTAAGATGCATAGATGCAGTACCATTTATGTCGACAAATTGTTTCTGTATCCTCATTCCCTTCCAGATCTGTCTTTTGTATGAACAGACTGTGCGCTTGGCTGTGTCTCTCCTCACAGATACTCCTCAGATCCAGAAGCTGATGACAGTGATGATCAGACAGCATAAGGCTCTGTTTCCTCCGGCTAAAGACGTGGCTCCTTCACCCCCCACCGAGAAGAGTGACAACAAGAAGAGCAGCGCTCCACGCAGCTTTGTGGGCTGGGAGTCTGCTGAGGTAACAACATCACACAGTTATTTTCAACGCAGCCCATAGGGCTCTGGTCAAAAGCAGTGCACTATAAAGGGAATAGGGTAGTATTTGGGACACAACCTTAAAGAGGTTCTTCTCTTATTTCATACCGTGAACGTGGTATAACACATGCACAATTAAAGGAGTAATACATTGAGTACACCGAACATTAGGAACACCTTCTTGATGCACACGGGGAAATTTGAGCGTGAGAAACCCATCAGCGTTGCAGTTCTTGACACAAACTGGTGCATCTGAGATCCTACTACCATGCTGTGCTCAAAGGCACTTAGATCTTGTGTCTTGCCCATTCACACTCTGAATGGCCCACATACACAATCCATGTCTCAATTGTCTCACGGCTTAAAAATCCTTCTTTAACCCGTCTCCTCCCCTTCATCTACACTGATTGAAGTGGATTTAACAAGTGACACCAATAAGAGATCATAGCTTTCACCTGGATTCAACTTGTTAGTCATGTTTTGTATACTCAGTGTATATTATGATACATTATTATATCAGTAAGCATTGCATAGCTACACTTCTGTAAATGTTCATGTGTGTTGCAGTTTGTAAGAACACTTTAAGCAAAGCTTGATTCGATTTCAGAATGTTTTGGAGAAGAAATTGATATCTCTCTCTCATTTTAGTTCTGTGGTCTAAATCCACATTCTGTCTGTCCCTGCAGTGTGAGGGGTCTCTGTCCGAGTCTCCAGAGGAGGAAGAGGACACAGACACTCTGGGGCCAGATCCAGTGACCATCTCCATCCCCCAGGCAGGGCCCCAGCAGCCCCACGCCCCCTCCTCATCCTCAGCCATGGACCCCTGGTCCGGGAGCCCCCGCAAACGCACCCAGACCCTGCCCACCCTGAACTGCCCAGTCCCCGGGATGGCCGGCAAGCTGAAGGCCATAAAGTGCTGGAGCCGCATCAATGAGTGCAGCGAGGAGAAAGGGGAGAAGGGGGAGAAGACTCTCTCAGAGGACATCTTTAAGATCCTGGACCTACAGAGTACCTCTCTGTTCGGAGAGGTCCAGAAGAAGGACTGGGAGGACAGAGGGACGGCCAGGAGAGAAAGTGACATCACAGTCACCTATGATGACATCACAGCCACCTCTTCCAAACCCAGCAGGGACCCCCAGCAGAAGTCTCAGCCAGCGACCCCTGAGAAGAAGACAGAGGCCAGTAGAGCTGGGGTTTCATCTTCAGCCCAGCAACCAGACAGTAAGGTTGAACAGCAGGAGGACAGACGGGGAGACACAGAGCACCTCGTTACCAGGTCTATATTATGGAATACTGTCTCTGTCCCAAATGACACCCTATTCCCTAATAGTGCACTACCTTGACTAGGGCTATAGGGAATAGGGTGTCATTTAGGATGCGGAATACTATTTTATTGGAAAGGACACGACGTCAACACTAGTGTACTGTACTCTGCATTCATAAATGCAATCTCTCTCCCTCTCCCCTCCCATGCAGCCTGCAGCAGAGGAACAGAGAGCTGAGTGCCACAGTAGCGGAGCTGCAGTCAGCCCTGGATACAGAGAAGCGCTGTGTGTCTGCTCTGGAGATCCGGCTGAGGAACGCAGAACGCAGCCGCGACGAGGCCCAGAGACGCAACCAGGAGCTGGACCAGGAGATAAAGCAGTTCCTCACCAGAAAACCACAAAGGCCAACTTAGAACCACAAGGGGGCCAACCTAGATCCAGTAGTTCCCCACCAGAGAACCACGAGGGCCAACCTAGAACCTAGAACTGCCTTTAGCTTTAAAGAGATCCCAAAGAGATCCCTAAGAGATCCCAAAGAGATCCCAAAGAGATCCCTCAATGCAGTAGATGGATATTTAACATAGAGATCCCCGAACAAGGGAGAGAGAGGTAGAGAGTCAGTGTCTTGGCCAGAGCTGTAACCCTGGCTGGGACCTGAAAAATGTTGCTAGCTTGTCAGTTTGTTTGGTGGGAAAACCCATGTATAAACTCTTTATCTAAAGCAGATGTTGACTACAATTCACATGCATAGGCATAAAATGAGGAATGCTGCAACTGTATGTGAATGGCCTTTGCTTGGTGTAGCTGATCATGGATGTGATGTGTGTATTATCCTATAAAATGCTGATGGTTGCTGACCATGCAGGGGCTGTTACATTTCTATTGTTGGATAACTTACAGCATGTAAATGCAATAGCTATTGGTGCATAGTGTCCAGGTTAAGATCATGTCCAGGACACTTGGACTATAATGGACTGTATTAGTATTTTGGCTGTGATTCAATTCATAGCGCAGCGCGCTGGACAGCCAACAATATGGCTTTTAAAGGCATTTTGCCAACGTTCGCGGAGATCACATTCATGGTAAAACGCTGCGCATGTCGGCTCAATTGTTAAGGTTCAAATCATGTTTATATTTGTTTGATCAGCAAATGAATAAAGAAGAATAGATTAAGTTGACTGACCAACAATCTGCACAGTTTGTCATTATTAGGGTTGAACTACAACCTTTTAAGAGGGATTGCATGTGATATGTGTAATATGCACGTGAGAGAGAGTGAGAGAGACAGAAAGAATGAATGAGATCAGGGCCAAAGAGAATGTCGTCACACACTGAAGTGGTCAGAAGAAAGATAGTGTAAGGCCAGGGGGGAAATGGCTGGAATGTGTGCGTATGTGCGTGCGTGTGTGTGCAAGTCTGTTTGTGCATTCGTGTGTGTGTGGGAGCACGTTTGTTCGGGCATGTCTGTGCTTGTGAGAAAAACAGGGAGCGAGTGAAAGTGGGACACTGGTGTTATCAAGCATTCTTCAGCATTGCAGGAAGATTGAAGAGAGATGGGGACTGGCAGTGCACAAAGGAGGCATTGCGTAAAAGGGACCGCAGGGGAGATAACAGCACGTCTGTCAACTGTCACCCTGGAGGATGAGTAACGGGGGGGAGGAAGATCCTGTTCCTTCCCATGTCATCTCCTCCTCACGGTCAAGAATGCCTCTTTGCAGGTCACTGTCAGAGACTCAGGAATGAGGACCCCTGAATGAATGTGGAAACAAACACTAGCAGCCATACAGATTCTAAAAGTGCAGTTAAATTATACGTCCAAATTGAGAATCTGGAACCGGTAACATTAATTAATCTAGCGGAGTCCGTCTTTAAAGGCAAATCTGAGATGACGAGGTGTTATGATGAGGTATTGAGGGGATGCTCAGGTTTTGGAATCACTCATTAAAATACCGTTTCCTGCGTTCATCTTAAAAAGAGAGAAAAAAAGAGAGTGGGCACGTGACTTTAAAGGGGAGGTTAGTGTAGATTACTCCTCTGGTCATTGGTCAGTGGAGATGTGTTCTAGCTTGAGCCATCCAGGTTCTAGTTCCATTGTCACCTTTGACTCCATGCTGTCTCCCTAATCACAGTGGAATGCAAGGAGACTAGTCTGCCCTTACAAAGCATGGAGTCTGCCCTTGCAAAGCCCTCTCCCTCCTGCACTCCATTCTGGGCTGTGGAATCTGGACTAAAGCTGACCTCAGAACCACTGTACTGATGTCTGACGGACATGTGAGGGCACAGCGCAGAGCACACTGGAAACTGTACGTCTTGACTCCTGTGCATTCAATAGGCAGTTGGGCCTCTTAGTCAGACATTCAGACAGAGATAACCGATTTCCAACACTCCAGTGACATCTACAACGTGTTCGCCAACTTAAAGAGGAAGTGCACTTAAGTGCTGCAAACTTTGAAACACAAGTGGGTAATAAGTAGATTATGGAAAAGTTGTGTCGTGTTGTCGACTTTGTTTCCACAACAGAAGAAGAAACAACTTTCTTTCTCCAACTGAAATATATGCTTTTCAAGTTTTTATTTTTAAACATTACAACTTATGTCATAAAATACTAATGAAATGCACGGTCATCTGCGCAGTGCTGTTCTCATCAGCTGATCTCAATCGGTTTGTTATGTGTTCTTCAGACTTGCAGAAGTCCATCATTTCTCATCGCTGCCCATTACATCTCACACCTCATTACATTTCAATTTCATTTGGGAAGGCACTGTCCAACAGACATATCATGTAGCATGCAACATCAATAGACCCTTTATGGATTTGTCAAAAATAAATGGTCAATGGAGCAAATTCCTGTTTCTGCAGCTCCCCCATTTACCAAACAAATAAACACATGAACAATCTCATCCTTGCCTGGTGCTCCGACACAAAACAAAATATCCCTTTTACAAGGAACAGGCTACAGGACAATGTTTACAAAGTCCTCATTAAGGAAGTGGTGAGATAACACACACAGACAGACACACACACACACACACACTCACACGCACACAGGGACACACAAACACAGGGACACAAACACTGAGAAATGCAGAGCTTACCATATCATAGATAACAGACAGAAAGAAAGAGAGCTAGAGAGAGAGAGAGAGAGAGAGAGAGAGAGAGAGAGAGAGAGAGAGAGAGAGAGAGAGAGAGAGAGAAGAGAGAGAACAGAGGGAGAAACTGAGAGAAAAAACACAAGGGATGCCTCCTTTGGACACAGCAAAGCCACCCTCTAGCCGGAACTCCAACTCTTTAGAAAACAACATCAAAAGGTGTGCATTAGGATAAATGGCATGAGATCTGGAATGAGAGTCGTTTATCAGGGTTCCACACACAGCAAGAGGAACACACAGGGAGAGCTACAGAACACAGACCTCCTCACTGGTCAACTCCAAGGGTCAACAGAACCTTTTGAGTCACCAGAGAACCGACAACCAACCGGATCAGCGAGAGAAAAACACGGTTGTTGTTTCTCACCCTTCATCAAGCTGAATCCAACCTCCAGTGGACCGTTGGATTAACACATTTGATAGATATAATTCTGTTCAATCTCAACATTGGATAGTCCCTGTGGATATACCATACAACACAAGAACAGTAGCACTCCTCTCCATGGCGGACAATGGGCTCTCCAGGTTAGAGGCTACCTCTATCACCAGGACTCCCTTCCCCCTGCTCCCCTTGCTGCTCCTGATGTGGCCCCTGTCTGGGCAGGGCAGCCCCATCTCCCTGGCCCCAGAGAGACATCGCCCTGCTCCAGGTCTGGGGGACGGCCACGGGGGCGTCATAGACCCATCTCTGTTGGAGCAGGACAGGGATGTGGACATGCAGAGCCTGCTGGAGAGCCTCCGGACCTTCAACTTGTCTGGCCTGGGCCCACCTGCCCAGGCACCTGGCAGTGTCCGTGTGGAGCCGCCCGAGTACATGATGGAGCTGTACAACCGCTTTGCCAACGACCACACCGCCATGCCCACCGCCAACATCATCCGCAGCTTCAAGAACGAAGGTAGAGAGCCACTATACTGTACTCTGTGTCCTTATGCCGTACTAGCTTCACATTATGCTGTGGTGTTCTTTGCTTTGGAATTTTTTTAATTAATGTACCGTAAGCCCTTTATCCCTGTGTAATGAGAGTATTAATATCAGAACTGTTCATCAGAAATGTATTACGTATCAAAATGTACCTGTAGAAGGTCAACATGCATAGTGTAAAAACAATGAAGTATAATTTATGCATTTTCATTTACGTTTGTTTTTCATCTTACAAATACTGTAGCACCTTACATTTTTGAGTCTGCACTGTGCAAATAAAAAAAAAGTTTTATTTATTTATTTGGACGAGAATATGAAACTGTGAATTTCTCATTATTCATTTAGATTTTTTACAATGATATATTCATTCAACTTGATCTAGTTTAATGTTAATTGTGATGCTACAATTGCCTCGGAAGTGTTTTGGACAAAATCTTGGCTTTTGCTGTACTATCAATTCTGCAGTGTAGTACACTGGCAATCTATTCAAAACATCAACATGGAGAACTACTGATTAATTAACAGCCTTTATCTCTGTGTATTCCTCTCCCCCAGACTCGTCTCCCTGCAGTTTGGGCAGTAGAGGGGTGAGACAACACCCTCTGCTCTTCAACGTATCCATACCCCACAATGAGCGTATCACAACCGCAGAGCTGCGTCTCTATACTTTGGTCCAGACTGATCGCAACCTCTACGCTGGGGTCGACCGCAAGGTGACCATCTACGAGCTGGAGCAGCAGGACGGAACAGGAGAGGATAACAGAACAGCGAAGGACACCGATAGAGGAGGAGCAGGAGGAAGAGGTGGAGGACGGGAGGAGTTAGTAGAGCTGGCATCACGGCAGGTCTATGGTACTGATAACGCCTGGGAGGCCTTTGACCTAACTGCTGCCGTCCAACACTGGCGCAAGTCAGAGTACAGCACCACCCACAGGCTGGAGGTCCACATAGCAAGCCTGGCCTCCGAGGGGGAAAGAGGGCAGACACTAGCAGACGGTGAGAGAGAAGGAGAGGGGAGGAGGATATTCAGGGGAGACATGGAGATAGACAGCAGCGCAGATGACAAACACAAACCCCTGATGATTATCTTCTCCGACGATCAGAGTGGTGATCACCGCGATGACAAGCGGGAGCTGAACGAGATGATTGGACACGAGACCTCGGAAGCGGTGCTTCAGGGTGACTTGGAGCTGAATAGGCTGTGGGGGGAGCTGGGCCGGGTGGGGGGTGAGGAAGATGAGGAAGAGGAGGAGGAGCAGGACGAAGAGGCCCTGCTCCAGATGCGCTCCAATCTGATCTATGACACGGCCTCCCGAATCCGCCGCAACGCCAAGGTCAACCAGTGTAAGAAGCAGTCGCTGTACGTGGAGTTTAAAGACATCGGCTGGGACAGCTGGATCCTAGCGCCTGCCGGGTACGAGGCCTTTGAGTGCAGTGGCATCTGCACATACCCGCTGACCAAACACGTGACGCCCACCAAGCACGCAATCGTCCAGACACTGGTGAGCATGAAGAGCCCACAGAAGGTGACGCGGGCCTGCTGCGTGCCCACCAAGCTGGATCCCATCTCCCTGCTTTACATGGATGACACCGGAGTAGTCACGTACAAGTATAAGTTTGAGGGCATGGTGGTGGCAGAGTGTGGCTGCAGATAGCTAGTCCACCCTGCTGGTCATATAGACATGGAGAGAGACATTCGTGAAGAGAAATGACAGGGTGCGGATGGAACAAAGCAAAGACTACATTTTTTTTTTCAAGCAGGATTGGTTTTAGAGTAGATGGACTCTGAAATGAATCTAGAATCACAGTTGAGAACAGTTGACAAGAAAAACAGCTATGACATGTATGTGTATATAAGATGGATCTAAACTAAACAGTTTGTACATTGTGTATGTATATTTTGTATTTCAGGAAAATTTATATTTTATTTTGTACAGTAAAATATCTATGATACCAATTCATAATTCTGTAATAGAAGCAGTTGGATGCCATTTGAAGCTAAATAACACATTTGGAATTTGCAAAAAAAAATGAGGAAAAAAGTTTGGACCTTTAAAAATAAACTATCCTTAGGTCTCTCAAAGGGTTCCGGCAATACAGCAACCAGCCATACAGTGATGTCCAATAGGCCTAGCTGGTGGGACCACATAGGGTTCTCCACAGTTAGCTCTCCACTGACATTGATCTCATGTCTTCCTCTCCACTTATCTCTGTTTTCCCCCTCCCTGGACGCTAACACTAATCCACACCTCATTTAGCATGTCTCCCTAACAGCAACAGGCCTCCCAAGGGAAACACAAACCTGACTGGACTGGACTTCTGGTAGGGGCCTGCCCTCATCCTCATCCCCACCACCTCCCCCTGGCATTTAGGACAGTGGGCTGAGGTCAGGGCAGCAGTTAGGGTGGGCTGGGTTATCTCCCTCGAGCCCTCACCCACCTTCCCACATCGGCCTCAGAGTCAGTCACATGCCGTGCGAGCCGCTTTCTCCCACTCCTCCGCACCGCGCCGATAAGGAGGTGTTGGCGGTGAGAAACATGTGCTCCACCACTCAGGGCTGGAGGTGCTGGGGGAGCGGAGGGGGGAGGAGAGGGGGGTGGCCTGTCAAGATTCCAGTACTAATAGAAACAGATTCTACTGGCTCAACTCACTGACCGACCCCCATCATGTGCCCCCTCCAACCTCCTCTCCCTCCCTTTGTTTCTTTACCTTCCATACATCCCTCTCCCCCTGGCCCTGAAATCCGTCACGTTTAAGGAAAAGATTTCCATATATTTGGCCTGTTATCATGGACAGGCTGAGAAGATGAGGGGAGAGTATGGCACTTCATGTCTCTCCTCCCCTCCTCTGAGAGTCCTGTGTGGAGTCCTTTCTTGTTGTTCTGTGTTCTTGTAATACAAATGTAATACAGTTCTCTGCTGCTTGGGTAACGTGAAAGCCTATTTATTGATTAATTTATTGATTTTACTATGACAAGTAGGTGATTATGTAAAATTGTACAACATGGATATGCATACAGAGGGTGAACATACAGTACATACCCTGACCATATTGTAGAATATGTCTTTAATTTATAAATATTTTATGAATATTATATTTTGTTACCTGTTGTTGTGGTTCCTTTGTGAATCCTTTTGTAAAATACTGAAGCAGCGAAACTTAAACATAGTGTGCATAAAAGGCTACACAAATCATTATTTTCAAACAATGAATACTTTAAAAAAAGGACTATTGTACATATATATATTATCATAATAACATCTGTATCAGAAACCATAATCCATTTCTCTCCTGGCCCGACAACTATAAACAGGTTGCAAAACTGAACCTCCCTACTAAGCCTAATTATCTTTAGAAAAGAGCCCAGTTAGCACATTTGGTTCCTTGTAAGTTGGGGGAATGTATGTTTTTGGTTTCCTGACCAGTAAAACTGAAAGATTTTTAAACGTTCTGAGAACAGAAGTGAACATTTTGCCTGTTCTGGGAACTTTTATTTTTATGTTGCAGGGAGGTTCTGATAATATTTTACTCTGGTTATTTGAACGTTTTCCTGGGAGATTTTATTAGCGTTCTGAGAACGGAAATTATAGGTTATTCGGAGACTTTTGAATAATTTCCTTAACGTTTCTCACTTTTAATAACACTGGTAACTTATTTTGGGTTAACTTTTTAGAACTCCAAGCACAGATAGGACACATGGAAATTAATTTCCTGAGGTATTAATCATACAAACACATTTATATTTTAATTGTGACACGTCATCAGTGCGATTCAAACCTATAATCTTCTGATCTCTATCCATGGAATTATGAAGTCCGCTGCGGCACCAGGCTGGAGCTAGCATTCCATGTTTGAACTTTTAGGAAACGTTCTATTGAAATACCAAGAAAAAAAACGTTTTTTTTAATGTTAAGTTCCTTATATGTGCTGAGAATGTGCTAAAGCCAATTAATTATCCTGCACCATTCTCAGAAAGTTGTGGGAAGGTTGTATGCAAAATAACCATAGGACAACCACGCTCTCACCAGGCTTTAAGAAACATATGGTTCTCAGAACGTTATGTGCTATCTGGGGGGCTTTCAGGGCTGGGGGTATGACTAGGATGCATAACTCTCAGGTTGGGACTGTTGTGTACCATAGTATCAGCTCACAGGCCATAGTTTACACACGTCACACAAACACAGTGGGAAACTGACTGGAAGCCCAGCTAATGAACACAATGGATGGTCTTCCTGATGATCTGCCTGCCGCTCGCTATAACAAACTGCAGATGCAGACAGCTGCCTTGGATGGAAAACCTGTTCTTTACCTTTTTTTGAGCGCTTAAAAAAAGAGAGAAAAATGAACTATAAACATGTTTCCTTCGCTTCCAATGCTCTTCCAAAAACATGCCTGATGGACTTATATCAACAACAGCAGCAGTGCCAAGGAATGTTGACACTACACATAGTGAATGTAAATAAAAAGTATGTGATCCAAAACACTGTGTAAAGATGCATGACTTTTACTTGGTAGACTGTAGTAGTAGGCTGTAGTAGTAGCAGGATGTAGAAGTAGGATGCAGCAGTGGGATACAGTAGTGGGATGTAGTAGTATGATGTAGTAGTAGGCTGTAGTAGTAGGCTGTAGTAGTATGACATAGTAATAGGATGTAGTAGTAGGATGCAGCAGTAGGATGTAGTAGTAGGCTGTAGTAGTAGGCTGTAGTAGTAGGCTGTAGTAGTAGGCTGTAGTAGTAGGACATAGTAATAGGATGTAGTAGTAGGATGCAGCAGTAGGATGTAGTAGTAGTCTGTAGTAGTAGGCTGTAGTAGTAGGACATAGTAATAGGATGTAGTAGTAGGATGTAGTAGTAGGATGTAGTAGTAGGATGTAGTAGTAGGATGCAGTAGTAGGATGTAGTAGTAGCCTGTAGTAGTAGGACATAGTAATAGGATGTAGTAGTAGGACGTGGTAGTAGGCTGTAGTAGTAGGCTGTAGTAGTAGGATGCAGCAGTGGGATACAGTAGTGGGATGTAGTAGTATGATGTAGTAGTAGGCTGTAGTAGTAGGCTGTAGTAGTAGGACATAGTAATAGGATGTAGTAGTAGGATGCAGTAGTAGGATGTAGTAGTAGGACGTGGTAGTAGGCTGTAGTAGTAGGCTGTAGTAGTAGGATGTAGTAGTAGGATGCAGTAGTAGGATGTAGTAGTAGGATGTAGTAGTAGGATGTAGTAGTAGAATGTAGTAGTAGGACGTGGTAGTAGGCTGTAGTAGTAGGACATAGTAATAGGATGTAGTAGTAGGATGCAGTAGTAGGATGTAGTAGTATGACGTGGTAGTAGGCTGTAGTAGTAGGACATAGTAGTAGGCTGTAGTAGTAGGATGTAGTAGTAGGATGTAGTAGTAGGATGCAGTAGTAGGACGTGGTAGTAGGCTGTAGTAGTAGGATGTAGTAATAGGATGTAGTAGTAGGATGCAGTAGTAGGATGTAGTAGTAGGATGCAGTAGTAGGATGTAGTAGTAGGACATAGTAGTAGGCTGTAGTAGTAGGCTGTAGTAGTAGGTTGTAGTAGTAGGATGCAGTAGTAGGATGTAGTAGTAGGACGTGGTAGTAGGCTGTAGTAGTAGGACATAGTAATAGGATGTAGTAGTAGGATGCAGTAGTAGGATGTAGTAGTAGGATGTAGTAGTAGGATGTAGTAGTAGGACGTGGTAGTAGGCTGTAGTAGTAGGACATAGTAATAGGATGTAGTAGTAGGATGCAGTAGTAGGATGTAGTAGTAGGCTGTAGTAGTAGGCTGTAGTAGTAGGCTGTAGTAGTAGGACATAGTAATAGGATGTAGTAGTAGGATGCAGCAGTAGGATGTAGTAGTAGTCTGTAGTAGTAGGCTGTAGTAGTAGGACATAGTAATAGGATGTAGTAGTAGGATGTAGTAGTAGGATGCAGTAGTGGGATTTAGTAGTAGCCTGTAGTAGTAGGACATAGTAATAGGATGTAGTAGTAGGATGTGGTAGTAGGCTGTAGTAGTAGGCTGTAGTAGTAGGATGCAGCAGTGGGATACAGTAGTGGGATGTAGTAGTATGATGTAGTAGTAGGCTGTAGTAGTAGGCTGTAGTAGTAGGACATAGTAATAGGATGTAGTAGTAGGATGCAGTAGTAGGATGTAGTAGTAGGACGTGGTAGTAGGCTGTAGTAGTAGGCTGTAGTAGTAGGATGTAGTAGTAGGATGCAGTAGTAGGATGTAGTAGTAGGATGTAGTAGTAGGATGTAGTAGTAGGATGTAGTAGTAGGACGTGGTAGTAGGCTGTAGTAGTAGGACATAGTAATAGGATGTAGTAGTAGGATGCAGTAGTAGGATGTAGTAGTATGACGTGGTAGTAGGCTGTAGTAGTAGGACATAGTAGTAGGCTGTAGTAGTAGGATGTAGTAGTAGGATGTAGTAGTAGGATGTAGTAGTAGGATGCAGTAGTAGGACGTGGTAGTAGGCTGTAGTAGTAGGATGTAGTAATAGGATGTAGTAGTAGGATGCAGTAGTAGGATGTAGTAGTAGGATGCAGTAGTAGGATGTAGTAGTAGGACATAGTAGTAGGCTGTAGTAGTAGGCTGTAGTAGTAGGATGTAGTAGTAGGATGCAGTAGTAGGATGTAGTAGTAGGACGTGGTAGTAGGCTGTAGTAGTAGGACATAGTAATAGGATGTAGTAGTAGGATGTAGTAGTAGGATGTAGTAGTAGGATGTAGTAGTAGGATGTAGTAGTAGGACGTGGTAGTAGGCTGTAGTAGTAGGACATAGTAATAGGATGTAGTAGTAGGATGCAGTAGTAGGATGTAGTAGTAGGACGTGGTAGTAGGCTGTAGTAGTAGGACATAGTAGTAGGATGTAGTAGTAGGATGTAGTAGTAGGATGTAGTAGTAGGATGTAGTAGTAGGATGCAGTAGTAGGACGTGGTAGTAGGCTGTAGTAGTAGGATGTAGTAATAGGATGTAGTAGTAGGATGCAGTAGTAGGATGTAGTAGTAGGATGCAGTAGTAGGATGTAGTAGTAGGACATAGTAGTAGGCTGTAGTAGTAGGCTGTAGTAGTAGGATGTAGTAGTAGGATGCAGTAGTAGGATGTAGTAGTAGGATGTGGTAGTAGGCTGTAGTAGTAGGACATAGTAATAGGATGTAGTAGTAGGATACAGTAGTAGGATGTAGTAGTAGGACATAGTAGTAGGCTGTAGTAGTAGGCTGTAGTAGTAGGATGTAGTAGTAGGATGCAGTAGTAGGATGTAGTAGTAGGACGTGGTAGTAGGCTGTAGTAGTAGGACATAGTAATAGGATGTAGTAGTAGGATGCAGTAGTAGGATGTAGTAGTAGGACGTGGTAGTAGGCTGTAGTAGTAGGACATAGTAATAGGATGTAGTAGTAGGATGCAGTAGTAGGATGTAGTAGTAGGACGTGGTAGTAGGCTGTAGTAGTAGGCTGTAGTAGTAGGATGTAGTAGTAGGACGTGGTAGTAGGCTGTAGTAGTAGGATGCAGTAGTAGGATGTAGTAGTAGGATGTAGTAGTAGGCTGTAGTAGTATGCTATAAGAGTCAATCAAATCAAATCAAATGTTATTTGTCACATGCACTGAATACAACAGCCTTACTGTGAAACAGGGACGTAATTATAATATATATTACTACAGCCCAATATTAAAATATGCTATAAATGTCCCACACAATATATTCATATAAAAAATAGAAATCTATATATTTTTTCCTATGCTACGACAGGCAACCACTCACCGCCGCCTGAAATAATCATGATCAAATGTTCATAATCATAACTAAACTTAAAAAATTGCCATTATTATTACTACCGGTTCTAGTATTACGGTGTACTGCAGTTCTGCGTGTGGTTTGTCCAAGTGAAGTTGCCATACCCCAGCAGAAGCCGTTGCTCGACTGCTGTGGGTAGGTACAATCAGTGTCAAACACTGTACTGTCTCTCTATTGCATTAATTTCAAATGTATTAAAAAGAGGAAAACTCGAATGTAATATGAGTGTTACGTAGGCTATATCACTGTCGATTGTGATACTTTTCACGTCAACACGCCATTTTGCGCCGGAACTGTAATTGTGGAAATAAATAATATTTTGCTAAAAAGTGTCAGTAAATGCATGTAGTGGAAACAAAGTTTTTGGTGAAAACGGGCCGATTTGCGAGTGCTAATCAATCATTAACGTTAGCTATCATAGTTAAGTTACCTGGAAAGTTCATTAGCCACACATTCACCCAGCGACCATCAATGGTGCTCACCGGCGTATTCAACTAACGTTAATGTCTTAATCACGTTATATTTGTCAGAAAGCCCAGGTGAAGTCTGAGTAAAGTGTCAATCATTTATGTTGCGCTGCATGTGTAATTTATGTAGACAGTAGTAGCTTTCATTTATTGCATATTCGTATAGTATACTCTATAGCTGTACTTGATTATGATAAATAGCATTATTAGTGTTTGTTTGATTAAAGTGCAAGCAGTTTTATTACAGTCCGCTTTCATTCACAGTGAGTGTCATCATGAGCTAGAGGAAGGGGGGCAGTGACAGTCGTCAGTTTTTTGGGCAACCTCAGAAAAGAAGAAAAGTAAATTGAGAGCAGTGAGAAAATGAGTACCAGTCAGATGGTTGAAGTATACAGTAGTACAAGAGATGAGTCAATGTTTCTTGATATAATAATCATTGCCATTCAGATCAGAAATGGTTAGTAATCCATTCCGGAACATCATGGCAAGAAACACCACTTGTTTACTGATAATATTTCTTTCATGTTCACTCTGGTGCGTTCAGAGTAAAGAGAGAGAGGGAGAGAGAGCACGAGGATGCCGACAGGACAGGGAGAGCAGGTGACATGGAGGTGAGTGAGAGAAGGAGCACATATTGATGGTTTAGACCGAATAATGACATCACAACAGTCTAGTCCTAATGTTCATATAAGCTGAGATATTCCTTTAAGTATGCCTTCTCGTGTGTATTTCAGATAATACAATCAAGCAGGGAGAGTGAGTTTGAGACAATGACAGACAGAGAGAGAGAGCAGACAGGCAGGCGAAGATGAAGGTGCAGGAGAGGGAGGTGAGGAGCTTGGACCTCGCCCGAATCATCCAAATGTGAATGTCTTACTTAGTCAAACCCTATCAAATTCCACAAGCTGTAGCAGCTTGAAAATGTGCTGCTACGCGGAGACCTGGACAAGGTGGTAGACTTGTATCCTGAATTGAATTCAAGACTACTGCAGGTGCAGCTGGCCATGTTTGGGGCTAATTACACATATCAAACAAGCTCAGATGTTGCTAGCATTATTTGGGAAATGGTGCCAGAGGTGAGGTCTCTTCAGTCAGGTGGAAGCTTTAGTAAGGCTTCTGCTGGTCGTCCCTGACCCAGCAGACTTGGACCAGCTCCGCAACGCCATCTCCCAAGGAGCCACCATTGGTAGGCACGAGGAGTTGCTTTGCGGTCTGATGGAAGGGTTCCAGGTCGTGGCCGAATGGCACGACCTAGCATTGGAAACATTGCGGGAGCAATTCCGTGGGTTGTCTCCTAGTCAGCATACCACGACGGTAACCTCCCAGCCCCTCAGTAACCCGGCTGGTAGCAGCGCCGTCACCCTGGTTTCCCGGGAACCCCGCACCTGTCGGGCTTTCTCGCTCAGTGTTCCCTTGTCATGGAACTGCAGCCTTCCTCCTTCCCCTCGGACCGCTCTAAGATAGCGTACCTCATCACGCTGATGTCCGGGAGGGCCCTCGCCTGGGCTACGGCCGTTTGGGAACAACAGTCGGCCGTATGCTTCAGTCTGGAGGGATTGGTGGCAGAAATGAAAAAAGTTTGAGGCACCGGTATCCGGGAGAGAGGCTGCCGGACGCTACTCCAGCTTCGGCAGGACTCCCTCAGTGCGGTGGATTTCCACACGCTAGCAGAGGAGGGTGCCTGGAACCCGGAAGCACTGTTCGACACGTTCCTGCGCGGATTATCTGAGGAAGTAAAGGACGAGATTGCAGTCCGGGAACTACCGACGAATCTCGACTCACTCCTCGTCTTAACCATCCGGATCAATGGATGGCTACGGGAACGTAAGAGGGAGAAGAGGTCTGATTGCGGTCCCAATCACTCACTCAAGGATCCCACCTTGGATCTGATGAACTCCGGAAGTCCCCGGCGTCTACGTCCCCGAGAGGATCCGAGCTTACCCGAGTTCCTCCAAGAGCTTCCGAAGACTGCCGATTTGCCTCTTCCCGAGCCGATGCAGCTCGGCAGGGCTAGGCTGTCTCCAGCCGAACACGTACTCAGACTTAACACCCAGAGTTGTCTGTATTGCGGTACTGCCGGTCATTATGTGTCTACCTGTCCCTTCAAGAGACCTAGCTCATTTGTGGGAATGAGTACTCTGGTGGGTCTTAAGGATAATTTTGCTTCTCCCCTTCCTCACCCCCCTCTGCATGCCACCCTGCTGTGGGGCGACCAGTCCAAGTCTCTCCAGATACTCATCGACTCGTGGACCAATATGAGTCTTATGGACATTACCCTGGCGTCCGAGCTGGGCATCCCCACTCAACCCCTCTCCATTCCCATGGATGTTAGAGCGCTGGACGGGCGCTCTATAGGCCGGGTCACCAACCATACCACCCCCATCAACCTACGAGTGACGGGAACCACAGCAGATGATCCAATTCCTGCTAATTGAGTCTCTGCAGGTTCCCGTGGTATTGGGATTCTCTTGGCTCCAGCGACACAATCCCTGAATTGACTGGTCTACTGGTGCCATTGTGGGCTGGAGCCCGTTCTGCCACACTCATTGCCTGAAGTCAGCTCTGCCTGCCCCAGGACGTCTTCCTGGGGGCTTGGAAATTGCCCCGGACCTCTCCGCCATTCCAGCGGAGTACCAGGACCTCCGGGAGGGGTTCAGTAAGGCCCAGGCCACTTCGCTTCTGCAACACCGACCGGTACCCAAGAATGTCAAGCCTGAATGGCACGCCGCTATAGCCCCGCGGCTACACCTCCGGAAGCCAAGACCATTCTCTCTGCTCCAAGATCATTAGCACCTCTGCTCTTCGTCCTCTGTTGCCCCGTACCCTCCATATACTTCCTATTTTATGTAAACCCATGTCTCACAGCCCTTTGTTTCCTGTTTCCACCCCCTTCCAGGTGTCACCCATCTTCCCCATTATCCCCTGTGTATTTATACCTGTGCTGTCTGTGTCCAGTTCGTTTCGTTTCGTCAAGCCTACCAGCGGTTTTCCCTCTGTTCCTGTCTCTTGATTGTTCCTGTTTCTCCCTGTTTTGACATTTTCTGCCCGCCCTGACCTTGAGCCTGCCGGCCGTCCTGTACCTTTGCCTGACCTGACTCTGAGCCTGCCGGCCGTCCGGTACCTTTGCCTGACCTGACTCTGAGCCTGCCGGCCGTCCGGTACCTTTGCCTGACCTGACTCTGAGCCTGCCTGCCGTCCTGTACCTGTAAATTATGTATTCAACATAGACAAGAAAAATACAATAATTTGTGTATTAGTTTAAGCACAATGTGTTTAGCTATGGTTGTGACTTAGACAAAGATCAAATTTTATGACAAATATATGCATAAATCCAGGTAATTCCAAAGGGTTCACATACTTCTTCTTGCCGGTACCGAGTCAATGTGCGGGGGTACAGGTTCGATGAAGTCATTTGTAAAGTGACTATGCATAGATAATAAACAGAGAGTAGCAGCAGTGTAAAAACAAAGGGGGGGGGGCTTTTGATCCTAGACTTGGTGCTCCGGTACCGCTTGCTGTGCGGTAGCAGAGAGAACAGTCTATGACTTGGGTGACTGGAGTCTTTGACAATTTTTTGGGCCTTCCTCTTACACAGCCGTGTATAGAGGTCCTGGATGTCAGGAAGCTTGGCCCCATTGATGTGCTGTAGCGCCTTACGGTCAGATGCTGAGCAGTTGCAATACCAGGCGGTGATGCAACCAGTCAGGATGCTCTCGATGGTGCAGCTGTAGACATTTTTGAGGATCCAGTAGCTATGTACTGTAGTAGGCTGTAGTAGTAGGCCTACCGTACCCAGCTAAAAAGTACCCAGAACACTGACACAGTGCAAGGGCCAGTTGACTGTATGCCAGGCTGTGTTGGCATGGTGTCTCACTCTCTGAGAGGGCTAGTGTCACCCATGTCAACACACTGAGGAGGGACACACACAGATAAGTAGAAACATGGAGGAGCTGTTGGCTTTCCCAAGCAGCATGCCACATGCCTTAAACTGCCAGGAGACAAGCATACTACCAGTTTAAACCCTGTGATAAAAGAAATTCATAACACAGAGTATAAAAGCAGTGGTGGAAAAGTACCCAATTGTCATACTTGAGTAAAAGTAAAGATACCTTAACAGAAAATGTCTCACGTAAAAATTTAAGTCACCCAGTAAAATACTACTTAAGTAAAATAATAAAAGTATTTGGTTTTAAATATACTTAAGTATCAAAAGTAAAGGTAATTGCTAAACTAAACTTAAGTATCAAACGTAAAAGTATAAATAATTTCACATTACTTATATTAAGCAAACCAGACAGCACAATTTTCTTTTTTTAAATTCCTTTCCGAATAGCCTGGGGCACACTACAACACTCCGACATAATTTACAAACGAAGCACTTTTGTTTAATGTGTCCGCCAGATCAGAGGCAGTAGGGATGACCAGGGATGTTCTCTTGATAAGTTTGTGAATTGGACGATTTTCCTGTCCTGTTAAGCATTTAAAATGTTACGAGTACTTTTGGGTATCAGAGAAAACCTATGGAGTAGAAAGTAAAAGTTGTCAAAAATATACAGTAAATAGTAAAGTACAGTTATCCAAAAAACTTTAAAGCATTTTTATTTAAGTACTTTACACCACTGTATAAAAGGACATGGCCCTACTCTCTCTCTTGCTCCACCTCGCTCTCTCTCTCTCTCTTTTACAAAACCTCTCTGTTTTTCTTTATCTATGCATCTAATATTTATTCTCTCTCTGCTGCTAACTTGTGCTTTTCCTATGAGATAGATAATTACACAAAATGAAATATTTACACAAGGATTAGTTCACCAATACACATAAAACTTGGATTTGACAAAACCATTAATCAAAGACAAGTAACCTAGTGGTTAGCGTGTTGAACCAGTAACTGAAAGGTTTCTAGTTTCAATCCCCGAGTTTACTAGTTGAAAAATCTGTCGATCTGCCCTTGAAAAAGCCACTTAATCCTAATCGCTCCAAGGTTGCTGTCAATAATGGTGGATCCCTGGCCATGACCCCAGTCTCTGAGGGCAAGGGGGAGTGAGATATGCAAAAAACACATTTAGTTTTCTCACCGCACACTTGTACATGTGTGATAGAGGACAAATATAAGCACCACCAGTTTGACCTTGATGTCAAAAACTCATTAATTGCAAAATATGAAAAGTTAAATCACATCGACCCACTTTTCTTGAAGAGTCCTATACCATATAACTAAGTGCATGTGTCTTAAGTTATTCACGACCATATACACAGCTATTTGGCATTACCATACTAATGGCAAATGCACCGCAATGTTTTGGGAAGTAAACTATGAGATCAGTGACCTCTGTCATCTCGTGTTAGATGAGATCAGAGGTCATCTATAAATAGTCTCAGACCAGAAGGCAAGGACCCTAACCAATTACTAGACGACTGGACATCAACAGGCTGGCATTCAAGCCTCAGTGTGGGAGCTCACTAATTGAATATTTACAGAAACCGCTGAAAATATGAGTCTGGCCACTGTCAACTAATGCCAAACTCTAAGAAGCATGTTGAAATAGGAAGTCTTTAGTGTTTGTGCTGATGATAGGACATGAATGTGGAAAAATCTGTGCTTTCTCTGGCTACTTCTCACATTACAAAATGACACGGTTCTCAAAACATGCATTGTAATTACGCATCGATTGCCTTGTCAAGACTATTATAAAAATACGTATTTTACCCATTGTGTATGCTCATGCCAGAGTTTGTGGCAACACTTTTTTTTCTGGATGTGGTACATACTTAGTCATAACTGAGAAATTGTTATGCATAGGTTAGACATTACAGATGAGTTTGAGATCATGCTGGAAAGGGTGCTTCGATGTGTCATCCTGCCCTGCCTTTGCTCTGACGTGGGATAGCTCCCATCATATCCTTCCCTCTGAATCCCTCAGGCCCATATCAGGCCATGTGTGGGTTTGTGGGTGTTCTTTCCAGCTGTCATTTTGTGTAATTATCTATCCATGTTCATAGGCAAAGCACAAGAGAAGAAATGCTAGATTCACAGATAAAGAAGAACAGATATGTTTCATACAAGAGAGCGTGGCAGAACGCGCGAAAGAGAGCAAAATGGAGAGAGATGGTTAGAGAGAGAGACAGAGCAGAAGAGAAAGAGGGAGGGAGCTGTGAGATGTAAGGAACCATCAAACGTGGGTATTTACATGGGAGGAAATGTACTAATTGCCTGTAATGGGGACAGGGGAAGGTGTGGCGTAGGGTCAAGGACGCTGCCCTCCATCCAGCCAGATCTCTGCCCCACAGCCCGTGCTGATCATGGAGATAGCTGGCACGCTTTTGGGTAGAGCCCCAGAGTCCAATTGTCCTGAGGAAGCTGTGCTGAAGTCACACTACCATGTGGACTAGCTGTGTGGCAAGGAGCTACGTGTGTGTCTGCATCCCCCAGGGATGGCCCCCGACCTTTTCTTCCCCCTTCTACTCCCACCCGTGTTCATTACAGCTGGGGTGAGCCACACCTCAGCAGAAATAAACACTACTGTTCTGTACTGTACTGCAAGCAGCTGCTTGATCAGGAGCTCAATCAGGAGCTCTGGTGGATGCACTTCTGTCGAGTGTAATGAAGTCTGGAACTTTCTGCACAGAGACATGGTATTCCAGCTGTGTTCTATGCTGGCCAGGGCTTTGCTCTTGGACTATTATTAACGTTCATCTCCTCCATCAGTGTTAAACTGACTATCAATGATATGGGAGAAATGGGGGTGGGCTGTAGGGGGTTTGACGACCTTTTTTGGGGGGACAATGTACCAAATTGTTGTCATTGGTAGCCTCAACACTCACACACTAGACTATTGTGCTGGGAAACGTATTTCCTGTGTCTATGATTCATGGTTTATATCTCAGTGTACTATCTGTTTTCCCCAACCACTGAGACGACTGAGTAGCCTACATGTTGCAATTCATTGACTTGAGGCCCTTTTGCCACAACCAGTCAAACTTATAATATTGACTCAATGAAGACATCTTGTGGCCTTCCAGGGTATTTATGGACTTACACACGGATTTATGGATTTATAAACATGTCCTTTCCAGGACCACAATGCATTGTATCCACTGTCATAGTATTACATAACTGTCTGTCTTGTTTACTTATATAATGTAGCTACAGTTACAGTAGTTAACTGCAGATCTGTGTGTTTCTACAATGGGGTGGTGTTTGCCTATGATTGACTAGACGAAGTTTCCCCAGTTTGCCTTACCTTTCTTACAACATTATGCAGTCCGACATTTTGAGTCTCGCTTCAGTTTGAAAACAGTGATAGTTCGATTATGTACTGTAAACCTAATGTACTAGGAAAACATAGGTATATTTGGTTTAGCTTTGTACAGATGTAGTATATAATAGCAAATGAGGACATACAAGTTAAATACAGTAGACGCTTGTTTGGAACTGGTCATTTTGTTATTATCGGGGAGTTACTTTACAAACGGAGTTGCCATTATGACATTGTTATGAAAGCCGAGTAGTATGCCAGTGAAAATGATCTGTGATTGAGTTGGAATAGCGTGAAATGTAGTCGCTAAACCACCTCCAATCCCTGAGAGAAAAAAGAAACATGACCTTGACCTCAACTAAAACCTCCACAGCCATTATTTGTCAAGATTAATATATTGGTGGTATTCACCTGGGACCTACAGAAAACCAAACCCACATTCATTAAGTCAACAGTTCTTCCTCCTGAGTAATTCTTGTTTTAAAAAGTGTTGCGCTGTTGGAGCTAGGAGCACAAGCATTTCGTTACACCCCCCAATAACATCTGCTAAATACAGTTGAATTCGGAAATTTACATACACTTAGGTTGGAATCATTAAAACTAGTTTTTCAACCACTCCACAAATTTCTTGTTAACAAACTATAGTTTTGGCAAGTCGGTTAGGACATCTACTTTGTGCATGACACAAGTAATTATTCCAACAATTGTTTACAGATTATTTCACATATAATTCACTGTATCACAATTCCAGTGGGTCGGAAGTTTACATACACTAAGTTGACTGTGCCTTTAAACAGCTTGGAAAATTCCAGAAAATGATGTCATGGCTTTAGAAGCTTCTGATAGTCTAATTGACTTAATTTGAGTCAATTGGAGGTGTACCTGTGGATGTATTTCAAGGCCTACCTTCAAACTCAGTGCCTTTTTGCTTGACATCATGGGAAAATCAAAAGAAATCAGCCAAGACCTCACAAAAAACATTGTAGACCTCCACAAGTCTGGTTCATCCTTGGGAGACATTTCCAAACGCCTGAAGGTACCACGTTCATCTGTACAAACAATAGTACGCAAGTATAAACACCATGGGACCACGCAGCCGTCATACCGCTCAGGAAGGAGACGCATTCTGTCTCCTAGAGATGAACATACTTTGGTGCGAAAAGTGCAAATCAATACCAGAACAACAGCAAAGGACCTTGTGAAGATGCTGGAGGAAACAGGTACAAAAGTATCTATATCCACAGTAAAACGAGTCCTATATCGACATAACCTGAAAGGCCACTCAGCAAGGAAGAAGCCACTGCTCCAAAATCTCCGTAAAAAAGCCAGACTACGGTTTGCAACTGCACATGGGAACAAAGATCATACTTTTTGGAGAAATGTCCTCTGGTCTGATGAAACAAAAATAGAACTGTTTGGCCATAATGACCATTGTTATGTTTGGAGGAAAAAGGGGGAGGCTTGCAAGCCGAAGAACACCATCCCAACCGTGAAGCACAGGGGTGGCAGCATGATGTTGTGGGGGTGCTTTTCTGCAGGAAAAGCAACATCTGAAGCAACATCTCAAGACATCAGTCAGGAAGTTAAAGCTTGGTCACAAATGGGTCTTCCAAATGGACAATGACCGCAAGCATACTTCCAAAGTTGTGGCAAAATGGCTTAATAAGGACAACAAAGTCAAGGTATTGGAGTGGCCATCACAAAGCCCTGACCTCAATCCTATAGAAAATTTGTGGGCAGAACTGAAAAAGCAGTTCGAGCAAGGAGGCCTAGAAACCTGACTCAGTTACACCAGCTCTGTCAGGAGCAATGGGCCAAAATTCACCCGACTTGTGGGAAGCTTGTGGAAGGCTACCCAAAACGCAAGTTAAACAATTTAGGCAATGATACCAAATACTAATTGAGTGTATGTAAACTTCTGACCCACTGGGAATGTGACAAAATAAATAAAAGTTGCAAATAAATAATTCTCTCTATTATTTTGACATTTCACATTCTTAAAATAAAGTGGTGATCTTAACTGACCTAAGACAGGGAATTTTTACTGGGATTAAATGTCAGGAATTGTGAAAAACTGAATTTAAATGTATTTGGCTAAGGTGTATGTAAACTTCCGACTTCAACTCTATGTGTACGTGACCAAAAATATGTGATTTGTTTGAAAAAGTGTTGGTTTAAATTTTTAGGAGATGTACCTACATCTCAAATCTATCGCAAAATACTTTCATATGGTGTGTTCGTTCGTAAAGTCACTCTGGAGTGCTTTGTAAATGTTCAGAAATTCAGAGCATTGTCAGATTGTCCATTAGTAAATTCAGACAGTTTCGTTCTCAGAGCGTTCAGAACGCACACTGGACGCTCTGACCGAGGAATAGGACCTCACAGCGGCACCCAAGCTAACTAGTTGGCTAGCTACTTCGACACAAATGAGAGAACTTGCTGTTTTCATGTTTTCCGGAGCGTTGGTGACCTTAACTAATTTTAACATACCAAAAGACCAGTAGGCCTATGCTAGTTGATGCCCAATTGCTGGTGAGCTTGAAAAGTAAACGGTTCCTATTATTGATCACCAACGTTGTTTTGGAGCTGCATATTCATTTATGCGACCATGTGTGCGCATGCAAACACGTGTGCACAATTGCTGCGCAAATGTAGCCTGTCATTACAGCCGTAAATGATGATGCATTTTCAAAATGTAAGATACAGAAATAAACTGCGTTTTATACCTACATTTTGAGCTGAAAGTCAATATCAAATAGGGATTTGTCACATTGTGATTTCTCTGGAATATGTTACAACTTCATCCCATAAGTATAGAAGATAGTGAGATGTCACAGCTATCTTTAGACATATAGCCAGTACCACCACTGAGGTTTATTCATTATAACCCACCCAAACTAGGCCTATCTGAAACATGAAAATTATCAATGAAATCACCAGTTAGATAGCCTATTGTTGTTGCAAAGATGAGTCCATAGCAGATTGCTAAAATGGTAGCCTACTTAATATGGATAATATTAATGTAGCAGTGGAGGATCCTCAGAGGAGGAAGTGGAGGACCATCCTCAGTAAATTTCATTTTTTTTAAAATAGTGAAACATTAAAAAACGTAGCCTTTATAGATAAAACTATACAAAATATATTCACGTCACCAAATAATTTATTAAAACACACTGTTTTGTTATGAAGGTCTACAGTAGCCTCAACAGCACTCTGTAGGGTAGCACCATGGTGTTGGTGAGGCTCATGGTTCTCACCCCTTCCATAGACTTACACAGTAATCATGACAACTTCCAGAGGATGTCCTCCAACCTATCAGAGCTTTTGCAGCATGAACTGACATGTTGTCCACCAAATCAAAGGATGAGAGAATTAATGTAGTACTGAAAGCATAAGCTACAGTTAGCTATCACTGCATACAATGTGGTGAGTAGTTGACACAAAAAGAGAGAAAGACAATAGTTGAACAAATTCATTTCTTCAAAAATAAAGGAGAAGCGAGAGAGAGAAAGCTAGCTATATTTCATTGTACTTTTTTTTCACTTTCAATTACTTAGCTAGCAAATGCATCTAGATAGTTTAGCCTACTCAAACATCCGACTCAAACAGAGAGGGATGCCATGTTTGCCAAGTCAAGGTAAGCTTTTGGTTTTATTAATTTATTGCCACTGGGTAACTGTAACTGCTAAACTGCTTGCTGACTGTACACTGTACTGCATGATTGTAGAGGGTTTATGTTGACTATGACATTAGCTAATATGGTGACAATTAAACTCAGCAAAAAAAGAAATGTCCCTTTTCAGGACCCTGTCTTTCAAAGATAATTCGTTAAAATCCAAATAACTTCACAGATCTTCATTGTAAAGGGTTTAAACCCTGTTTCCCATGCCATAAACAATTAATGAACATGCACCTGTGGAACGGTCATTAAGACACTAACAGCTTACAGACGGTAGGCAATTAAGGTCACAGTTCTGAAAAATTAGGACACTAAAGAGGCCTTTCTACTGACTCTGAAAAACACCTAAAGAAAGATGCCCAGACTGTCATGCTCATAAAAAAAAAAATCGTTTTCATCTTAAACGGCACCGACCGCCACTGGTAGGTAGGTTACTCTGTTTCTGCTAGGCGCTTTCTGGTCAATAATCTGAATATGTGTCACGTCCTGACCTTTGTTCCTTTTTGATGTCTCTATTTTGGTTTGGTCAGGGCGTGAGTTGGGGTGGGCATTCTATGTTCATTCTATGTTTTGTTCTATGTTTTGTACTTCTATGTGTTTGGCCTGGTATGGTTCCCAATCAGAGGCAGCTGTCAATCGTTGTCTCTGATTGAGAACCATACTTAGGTAGCCTGTTCCCACCTGTGTTTGTGGGTAGTTGTTTTCTGTTTAGTGTTTTTCACCTTTCAGGACTGTTTCGGTTTTTCCCTTTTGTTATTTTTGTATTTAGTGTTCAGTGTAAATAAACAAACATGAACACGTACCACGCTGCGCTTTGGTCCTCACCTTCTTCCACCGACAGCCGTTACAATATGTGCATCCGCATTGCATTGCTGATGACTGGTCATTGGTCAACAGTCAAGATGCCCAACTTTTTGTTTCTGAAGCACAGATTAGATGTTTCTGGCAAAAAAAAGGTTTTGTAATGCCGTAGGCCTATGGTAACCAGATTGAATAAGGAAAGGTATGGCCTCCCGAGTGGCACAGTGGTCTAAGGCACTGCATCGCAGTGCTAGCTGTGCCTCTAGAGATTCTGGGTTTGAGTCCAGGCTCTGTCGCAGCCAGCCGCAACCGGGAGACCCATGGGGGGGCGCACAATTGGCCAAGCGTCGTCCGGGTTTTTGGAGGGTTTTGCCGACAGGGATGTCCTTGTCCCATCGCGCACTAGCGACTCCTGTGGCGGGCTGGGCGCAGTGCACACTGAAACGGTTGCCAGGTGTACGGTGTTTCCTCCGACACATTGGTACGGCTGGCTTCCAGGTTAAGTGGGCATTGTGTCAAGAAGCAGTGCAGCTTGGTTTGGTTGTGTTTCGGAGTCCGTACGGGAGTTGCAGCGATGAGACAAGACTGTAACTACCAATTGGATACCATGAAATTGGGGAGAAAAA
This sequence comes from Salvelinus namaycush, assembly GCF_016432855.1. Lineage (NCBI taxonomy): Eukaryota > Metazoa > Chordata > Actinopteri > Salmoniformes > Salmonidae > Salvelinus > Salvelinus namaycush. The sequence goes on from NC_052307.1 coordinate 34,211,080, forward strand.
AGAGTTCAAAAAATAAAATAAAATAATAAAAAAAATAAGTAAAGGTATAAATGTAAAATACAAATGTTAGGCTAGCGTACTGGTATATGTACTCTATGTAGTCTAGAAAAATATGTATGAAAATAATATAGGCCTACTGTCAACCCCACAAAACATTCTCACTGCTCTAGCTCTTGCCGACTGACCTGTGTTGATTGACAGTTTGCTGGTCTAATCAGAGTGCTGAATGGGCTTTTTACTAGCCAATCAGTTTTTTTTTGCAAGTGCAATACTCTCTCTGGCTGTGTGGAGAGTAATCCACAGAGACTCTGAACCACAGAATAAATGACAAAACATTCCTAAAAGTCAAAGTCGAGTTCCGAGTCTTGAGGCTCCAAGTCAAGTCTCAAGTTATTTTATTTTCAATCAAGTTGAGTCTCAAGTCATCGAATTTGTGACTGGAGTTAGACTCGAGTCCAACCATCCTCTTATTTACATTATACTTACATTTTAGTAATTTGAGGAAGCTTGATTAACTTAAAACCTCAATATTGTTTACCCTTCATGAAGTGTGAGTTGGCAACGGCTGGAATTCAAGCTGAGAGGCCCTCATGAATGAGAGGCCCTCATGAGCAGGCTGATATTAGTTCCCCAATATAATTTTCATACTTGTAGATTACTGTCACGCCTGCTCCCGCTCTCTCTCTCTGGAGCTCAAGGGCGCCAGGGTGCCCTTCATTACGCACACCTGTGTCGTGTCTGGACTATCATTAAATGTGAAGACTTATTTATATCAAATCAGTTCTCTAGGTTTCATTATTATGTGATTTAAACTAATCATTTAAACATGAATTAACTAAGACGTCGGGGCACAGCGGAAAAGGTTCCGATTTAGAGTTATAATTTTCTGAATATAACTCTTCAGATATTTTAATATCTGATCAATTACAGTCATTCTCATTAATCTATTATTATTACCTCATCATTTCTCATTACTGAACGTCGCAAACCCTTGGATATCTGCATGAACCCTAGTTTCCATAATGAATCAACAATATACAAATTGTGTTCATTATTTATTTACTAACTAACTAAATAATCAAAGAAATAAATAACAAACAAACAGTAGATATTGGTTACTAACAATGATAGAAAAGTCCGTAGTGGGCTAAATGACAAAGGAAAGGTGTGGGGACTGAGAAAGAGCAGGAAAGACAAAATGGATTCACTATACACAGTGGATAATTATAATCATTGAAATTCTAATCCTTTGCACATGAACGGCCGCTCATTTGAGAATAATTGCAATATATATATTTATCTTATGTCTAAGATTTGCTCTTATTCTGTAGTGATTGATAGTCTCAGATTTTAACCATTTCTAATCGTGTAGCCAAAACTACAGCTGTATGGTCTAATGATCTATAGAATTGTAGCCATTCCAACGTGAGGACTCTGTCCCGGCGTTCTCTGACTTAATGTAGATTTTGTAGGAAGTGGGTTTTATACTCTGTGGAAGAAGGGGCGGTTCCATGACGCCAAATTAATGTCTCTTCATTGTCCTCCCTCCATGTTTACTCCCAGCCTCCTCCCTTACGCCCAGGTAGGTCCCACAGAGCCAGTCCCAGTGCCTGAAGTAGGGGGCATAGTTCCCCCTGTAGATGTGGTGGTGTGCCTGGTGGAAGGGGGCCCCTCCGAAGCAGGGCAGTAGTCTATGGATGGCCCAGGGCAGGTCGTAGCCACAGTGGTCCTCTATGGCCAGCCAGGTGTTGAGCAGGTGGAACAGGGCCTCACTCAGAGGGTGGCAGCCCACCACCCAGGCACTGCTCAGGGCCAGCATCTGCAGGGAGAGTAGCTCAGCCGGGCTGGCGTCCTGGGCAGCCAGGGCGAAGGTGATCCGGTTCTGGTGATGATTCTGGTGGACCCTCCGATACAGCCAGGGAACCCTGGGGACCATACAGACAGAACTTTTGTGTTTGGTAGGCAGCCAGGGACAAACCTTATGTGCTCCTTCTAGACTCTACATGAGGGTCGTCCGAGTTAAAGGAGAATTTAGCTTTTTTACAATTAAATCTATATTTTTCATGTAAATAGCATGTTATAGAACAGTACGATTTAATTTGTTTTTGAGAAACTTGGTGTGTTTCCACCCAACTGACTGCAGATAAAAATCAGTGCGTGATGAGGTAGTGCACACAACATTTTATTTTCGCTTAAGTTTTCATTGTACTTAATAAAAATCTAAAAGTTCAGTGTGTTTCCATTGCATTTTCAACTCCACCGATAGTTGTGTCACAAAAACTGTTTCGTTGAATAGCCTATTGAATTTGCCTATTCTGGTCACCGATACAGTGCGGGTACGCTATGCTGGTAGACTAGTCTACATGATGAGATTATTATAGATAAGAGAATATTTTTATTTGTCAAACTGCAGTCAAGCATCGGTCATCATGTCACCAGAAAAGGACCCTCGATACCAGACGGTGTCAGAGGAAGGCCCTAAAATTTGTCAAAGACCGCCACCCTAGTCATAGACTGTTCTCTCTGCTACTGCACGGCAAGCGGTACCGGAGCGCCAAGTCTAGCTTCTACACAAATTCCAAACGCCTGAAGGTACCATGTTCATCTGTACAAACAATAGTACGCAAGTCTACACACATTCCAAACGCCTGAAGGTACCACGTTCATCTGTACAAACAATAGTACGCAAGTATAAACACCATGGGACCACGCAGCCGTCATACCGCTCAGGAAGGAGACGCGTTCTGTCTCCTAGAGATGAACATACTTTGGTGCGAAAGTGCAATCAATCCCAGAACAACAGCAAAGGACCTTGTGAAGATGCTGGAGGAAACGGGTACAAAAGTATCTATATCCACAGTAAAACGAGTCCTATATCGACATAACCTTAAAGGCCGCTCAGCAAGGAAGAAGCCACTGCTCCAAAACCGCCATAAAAAAACCAGACTACGGTTTGCAACTGGGGACAAAGATCGTACTTTTTTGAGAAGTGTCCTCTGGTCTGATGAAACAAAAATAGAACTGTTTGGCCATAATGACCATCGTTATGTTTGGAGGAAAAAGGGGGAGGCTTGCAAGCCGAAGAACACCATCCAAACCGTGAAGCACGGGGGTGGCAGCATTATGTTGTGGGGGTGCTTTGCTGCAGGAGGGACTGGTGCACTTCACATAATAGATGGCATCATGAGGAAAGAAAATTATGTTCATATATTGAAGCAACATCTCAAGACATCAGTCAGGAAGTTAAAGCTTGGTCGCAAATGGGTCTTCCAAATGGACAATGACCCCAAGCATACTTCCAAAGTTGTGGCAAAATGGCTTAAGGACAACAAAGTCAAGGTATTGGAGTGGCCATCACAAAGCCCTGACCTCAATCTTATAGGAAATGTGTGGGCAGAACTGAAAACGCATGTGCGAGCAAGGAGGCCTACAAACCTAACTCAGTTACACCAGCTCTGTCAGGAGGAATGGGCCAAAATTCACCCAACTTATTGTGGGAAGCTTGTGGAAGGCTACCCAAAACGTTTGACCCAAGTTAAACAATTTAAAGGCAATGCTACCAAATACTAATTGAGTTTATCTAAACTTCTGACCCACTGGGAATGTGACGAAAGATATAAAAGCTGAAATAAATTATTCTCTCAACTATTATTCTGACATTTCACATTCTTAAAGTAAAGTGTTGATCCTAACTGACCTAAGACAGGGACCTTTTACTAGGATTAAATGTCAGGAAAATTGAAAAACTGAGTTTAAATGTATTTGGCTAAGGTTTATGTAAACTTCTGACTTCAACTGTACATACTACCTCAACTAACCGGTGCCCCCGCACATTGACTCTGTACCGGCACCCCCCTGTATATATTGTTATTTTTTACTGCTGCTCTTTAATTACTTGTTACTTTTATCTCTTATTCTTATCCATATTTTTTTAAACTGCACTGTTGGTTAGGGGCTCATAAGTAAGCATTTCACTGTAAGGTCTACCTGTTGTATTCGGCACATGTGACTAATAAAATTCGATTTTTATTGGAAAGGAGCATCAAGATCCCCATGCACTTTCACCACCCTGTGAAGTTCATCATAACTTATTTCATCTGTAGCCTAATAAACTGCATGTTATCCCGAAATCATAGTGGGAGGACCACACATTATATAATCATGCGACTCCAAGTTTACTTCGATATGATGGTTATTATATCAATATTTGTGCATAAAGGTGTTGCCACCACCATTTCTCGCATTATTAATTTTACAGACACAAAAAGATCCCACCATGTCGAACGAACAAATGATCTGTCGGCATTTACAAAATTGTACTGAAACTACCCGTTTCTATCACAGCTGTCGTGATTTTTATTTTTTATATACGGTATAACTTTACTTGCATAAAACTGTTGATGGAAACGTGGTTAGTAATGCAATTTTAATGTTTTACTTGATTTGTGTATTACCAAATTTGCTTGAGATGATTTTAATGCAACACTGCTCACTGCATCCAAGTTACTTGACATAAACGTTTCAGAAAGCTGGAAACCATGTGTTTAATACCATTCCATTTATTCCACTCCAGCCATTACCAGGAGCCAGTCCTCCCAAATGAATGTGCCACCAACCTCCTGTGCTGTAAACCCAGATTCTGGTTAAAGCTTACCGATGCATGGAATAATGCCATAAAAAGAACAGCGCATCAAATAAAAGTAGGCACGCGATAACCTCCCCAATGAGCAGGCTGCATGATGGCGCGAGTTCGGGAAATCTTGGAATCCTTACTCTTTGATAAAGCGCTGTGCCTGGGAGAACAGTTGTCAGGTATTTCAGAAAAATCCTCCAACAGCAGTCAACCCATCGCTGCAAACACAACAGCAACGGTTCAGCGGTCCTCGAGATCCTGTAGAGATTTATCCGTGGCCAGAAACATCCCAGCACTTCAAAGGCTAGAAAAGGTGCGCAGAGGAGAAGGTGGATGAGGAAAGCGAGGCATGCGGGCAGGAAAGGTGACGTGAGGAACTCCCGTTGTGCTCGCAGATCATCCCACAGCGCCTGGAGCAGCAGTCCATCTGGGTTCCCATGTTTTAGAAAAGTACTAATATTCATAATAACAGCAAACGAAGGGTTATTTTTTAATCAAACCAAAAATGACCATCATGAAGTGTTCTCAGCATTTATCCAAGTGTGTTGGCTACTACTTTGTAATAACGTAGTCCATGATGTAGTTTCTTCAATTCACTGTCTCCAGCTGAAGGTACGCATTTAGTTGCTCGAGTGAATACTTATTTTCTCTTCCACAATGGTTGACAGAACACGCTTGTCTGTCGTTTGGTGGGAGGGTAATAGATCCAAAGAAGCAATAAATGTTTTAAAAAAATCACATTCCAATTTATACAAGTCAGCAGCACAGCCTGGTCTCATAGACTATAGGTAACATAGTAAATCTGTCTCCCTCAATTTAGTATGATACAGTATGTTACATTTCGTATGGCATGCATTAATTTGTGGATGTCCATCATCCATTTTGTATGATAGTTAGGGGTAGGTAACATAGTAAATCTGCCTCCCTCCATTTTTTATGATATGTTACAAATTCCATTTTTTTATGGCTAACGTTAGCTAGGTGGCTAACATTAGCTAGGCTAGGGGTTAAGGTTAGCTAACATGCTAAGTAGTTGCAAAGTAGCTAAACAGTAGTAAGTAGTTGCTAATGAATAAAAATGCTAATGTGGTCCGTGACGAGATTCAAACATGCAACTGTTGGGTTGCTAGACGTTCACGTTACCCGCCCACTCATCCACCCTGACCAACTACCCTCCTTTAGTGTTTGCCTTAAGTAAACCTTCTGTCTTATGTAACCCTACCAAACGTAACATATACTAATTTCAGTGTCCTGTATTTTCATTTACTATGTTACGTCTAGTGTATGATACCATGCTGGAGTCAGATGGTTTCACATAAACATCTTGCGTGGGGCCCCTCTCTGGAACAGGGATATCTGAGTCTTAATCAATGTGTTCTCAATGTGTTCCATTCAAACTAAAAGCCTGTGATAATTTTATGGGATTAAAGCAATTCATGTCATAGACCCGACTTCAGATAAAGATATTAGCTTTGTCATTATATTGTTTATTTTAAAATCATCTTATTTTATATGACCACATGGAGGGCCAGAGATAATTACAGACACCTGTGATAATCTGATGTACCCAATAAGGCCACTAGATGTCATGTGATCGAATTTTTTTTAAACTTGAAAGTTACCAAGTTCTGGTAGTTTACCGGTAGCTTCGGAAGTTACCAGTAATATACCCTCCCTTTGCAATCCTAGACATGTCTCATGCTTGAAATTACCTCTACAAGCCTGAATCTGAAGCAGGGATATTGGCACCTTGGGTCCTGCCTACGCAGTCTTCTGATTACACATCCGGCATACCGGATTGGGAATCTAGGGGGTTTCTCACAGGAGATAACAGGTGATTGAACTGTCAGCACTTGACAATGTACATCAGGTTATCAAGTCATCTTGAGGCGGCAGGTAGACTAGTGGTTAGCGCATTGGGCCAGTAACCAAAAGTGTTGCTAGATCGAATCTCCGAGCTGACAAGGTAAAAATCTGTCGCTCTGCCTCTGAACAAGGCAGTTAACCCACTGTTCCTAGGCCGTCATTGTAAATAGGAATGTGTTCTTACTGACTTGCCTAGTTAAAAAAAATCGTGCTACATTATGAAATACTATACTTACATTTGGAATGTTACTGACATCTTCTCCTGGACTTCATCATTTCCTCCCCTTTATATGTCACTCCCTTACGTTTTCTCACCAGGTGGTATTGTTCTTGTTTACTGGCGTGTAGCCTTATGGAATTGTCTCATTACTGGTTTTGTTGTTTTATTAAACATTTCACCTGCACCTGAAATTGGGTAACTTCTCTTCTCCATAACTTCTGAAATCCAGTCCATATGGTGTGCAATAGTCTGAATGTCAGTGAAGATATCATAGTTTAAATAACATAAGCAGATAAATATAATTTTTCTAATAGGCTGTGGTATGTAACTGTCTACCCCTCCTAAATTGCAAAATCAAGATTCATCAGTCTTTCTTGTTTGACAGATGTGAAAGGGCAATGTAAGAAAAAGGCAATAAAAACAGACTACATTTCAAGACTAAGTACCTCGTCGTCAAAGAAAAACACATTTTATTGTGTACATTACAAAATTATGGATTTCTGATTCACAATTTAACATCAGTGAGCGAGTGCAAAAAGAGTCTCCTTCAAGTCATAATCAGTCAAGTCAACCTGAGAGAGTTTAACAAACAGTTTATACAGGTTGTCACTCACACGGCTAACGAAGCTAACTCAGCCAGAACAAACCAGTGTTACATTGAGAGAACAGTTTAATGGATACAACACAAGTGCCTCTCAAACAAGTTGTCATTGCTTTAGTCAAAGCGTTGGTGAAAAACATACAAATGATTCACCCCAAATGAACTCAGTCAAACACTACACTGAGGGCACCAGTGTGTGAAAGAGTCAAAAAGCTGCTGTTGCATCTTTCATGAAAACCCCATTAGATGTTTATACCATTGACTCATCCTTCCAATATGAATGACTAACATATGGTCAGCTAATAACAAGAAAAAAAACACACTATTGTTTTTTTCTTTCCACCATTCCTTTCCATGTAAGATGACTAGATTTATTTCGAAAATAACGAGGTCTGGTCCAATCTTCAACAAACATGCGTCACACTGACGAGATTAACATCTATGGACATGGTCTGTCATGAACCGCAGACGAGAAAGGACTAATCAGAATAAAATGTACTGTTAAAGCACGCACCTGTAATGCTCTTAATATCCAATGTCAGGAGAATTTTTTTTCTTCTTCATGTAGAGCCTGTATGAAATGCCTAGCAGATAACGACAAAAGTTGCTATTTTAATTTTTTTCTCGAATACTGAACTGGGAGTGGTTGGACAGGCCATCAGACTGTTAAATAGCGCTCTCTAGCCGGCTGTCACCCGGTTACTCAACCCTGCACCGTACGAGGCTGCTGCCCTATGTACATAGACATGGAGTCACTGGTCACTTTAATAATGGAACACTAGTCACTTTAATAATGTTTACATACTGCTTTACTAATTTCATACTGTATTTTAGTCAATGCCACTCCGACACTGGTCATCCTAATATTTATTTATTTCTTAATTCCATTCTTTTACTTTTAGATTTGTGTGTATTGTTGTGAATTGTTAAGATACTACTGCACTGTTGGAGCTAGGAACACAAGCATTTCACTACACCCGCAATAACATCTGCTAAATATGTGTGTGTTACCAATCAAATTGGATTTGGTTGGTATCACCCCTTCACCAAATCATGGGGATAGGCAATAGCAGAGTTAAGATGGTTCATCAATGAGTGTGAGGCTTGTATTGTATGTAGAACTTTTTGTATAATGTACAATTAGATAATGTCACAGATCCAAAATTCCCAGGAAGATTTGATGCGGAAGATAATTTATACTTTTATATTGAGTCCCAAACCCTTTTTTTAATGTCACCCCCCTTCCCTTCCCAAGCAAAACCAGGAGAGTTTCAGCCCAAAGTCTGCCTCAGTTTCAGAAAAGGTTTCCATCTGTGTAGTTCAGTGCCATTCCTACAACATTTGTAGTCAATACCAGAAAATAAAATGGGATGGTTTAAAATGAGTGGCAAAGCATGAGACCAACCGTCAAACACCACCAGTAGAAAGTGCTTTGAGTGGAGGGTGGTTTGTCAATGTGTTCATCTGTATCCCTCATACTATGACTACTACTGACAGAGAAGCCATTGTTCTCTCTGTTCCAGCATGGGACAATGTTCACACTCAAGGAGAAGCTTGTTTCTCAATATCTCAAGTCTAACAGATACTCTCTGTTGTGTCTAGGACACTCTCTCAAGAGCAGACATGAATATAACAATGGCCTTTTGTCCAGCATAACTCTAGATAATTGAGAGAAAAACAAGTCAACCTGGACTTTTCTTGAGTCAAAAAACAATTGAATATCAATGCTCACTCTCTGAAACAGAGGTCAAGTAATGTTCATTCAGTGGGCTAGTCAAGATCTGTTACATCTGCTATTATGATAAGATCCTGGTGAGATAAGATAGACAGTCAGCCAATTCATATGGGAGAGGGATCTGTATGAAGAAACTAGGTATTCCAAACAATGTATTGTGTATGATTAAGTAAATGAATCATTAATAATGTAGTTAATCATACACAACTATATCTCTGCACATATATCTCATACACTTACAGTATTATGAGCTATGCAACACATAGAAAATACATGAAAGCACTACCAATTAAATCAAGTTACAAAACATACATCATACACTTGCAAAAGTTCAATTCATGTTTAAAATATCCCAAACCACACTGTTACATTCAATATATCATTGTTTCGCCTACAGTCTTAGAATAGTCTGTTGTAGGGCTAGTAAAACCTCCGGTCCAGGGTAGCATCCCAAAAGGCACCCTATTCCCTATATAGTGTACTATTTTTGACCAGAGCCTTATGGGTAGTAGTGCACTTATGGGTAGGGGTTCTACTAAGCTGACATGGAATTGGTCAAACCATGGATCAGTTAGCTATTTGATTTGGAATTTTAGGCCCATGCAGGTATCAAAAAAATCTATACAAAAATGTGATTAAAAATTTAATTTGGGCTTTAGAAATGCACTGAATAACACATTCATAAATGGGAAAAAAGACAGGAAATCATAAGGAATAAGGTTTTGAAGTGTCTGTCCTATATCTAGGAGATATAAGAAAGTTCAGGAAATATTTAGTTTTTTTGGACACATATTTAACCCCTTTTTTTGTAGGCACAAAACCACCTCCATACTTCCATTCATTTTTTAAACCGGTCCCGGGTTACCTGCTAATGGGCAGGTATGTCTCACTGTCTGTGTGTTCTGCAGTAGGATTGGATAGAGGCAATCACCACAGCTGTGTAACCCTGTGTTAGTGGGCAAGTGAGCATTGTTGAAATCAAAACCCAACCCTCAAGTAAGTCATGAAGAACTCACTTACAAAACTCAGTTTTGGACAAGACTGACTTTATGTACAAAATTATCCTATTTACACTTTGTAGTAAATTTTGACACTAGAATAAATGTTTGACTAATATAGATGCCACACATGCCATTTTCTATCAGAGAAGTTGTTTGCCTTCAGTTGCGCTTTCAAAAGGCAATCAGCAGTACCGTATATATATTTTTAAATGTTTGGTAAAAAGATGAGGGATGGGGCTGGAAGAATGTAACCACTAAAATTAATAAACAGCTATGGGTCATGTTGAGGCTATATAGTGTTTGTTTACATTTACTTTGTGAACAAACACTGGAGTAAAACAAGCGTGAACGTAGCAATTGCTGATTGCCTCTTTAAAGTATCTGTGTACCAGACTTCTATGAAATATGACCTATAATTAATAACATATGAGTGAAATAGTTTTCCTTCCAAAAAAACTGGCAATTAAGTATGTTAAAAAGCAGCTTTCCTGTGTTTGAATGTTATGGGCGTAACCCAACAACAGAATGGTGTGGCCGTATACTGGTCATTAAAAATATTCATGCTAGTAGACCGCTCATTGGCCAGCTCAGACAACGTGACATGTTTTATGAGGAAATAGCAAGCATAACATTTTTTTTTTTAACGGACTGTTTGAGGTGGGGTTTTTGAAGTGTTTTTTCCCTAAAAATGTAAAGGTCTTTGGCCACAAATATGAATAAGACAAGTCAAAAACATTTTGGTATGAGTTAACAGAATATCAATTTTTAAACTAAGATTTTCACTGGCCAGATACTTCAAAAAATAGTAGTGCACTATATAGGGAATAGGGTTCCATTTGGGACACGTACCCAAGGCTCATCTTTCACCCCACCTTGTGGCTGGCATGGGCCTAGCTCCACAGCTCCAGTCCTGGGATGGGTCTCTTCTCCTTTCCATCCCTCCATCAGTCTAGGTCCAGGATCTGTTCAGTTAGGACGTCCATGGCATCAGAGGCCTTAGTGGAGGGGCCAGAGTCAACAAACATCTGGGGGATCTTACTCCCAAAGTAGATCTTACTGTTAGCTGCTATGGCCTGGAACTTCATAAGCTGCAGATACTCTGGCGTCAGCTTCAACTGGGAGTGGAGAGAGAGAGGGGGGAGAGAAAGAAAGTGAGGGTGGAGATGGAGGGAGAGAGGAGAGAGAGAGAAGGCAGAAGCCAGTGATGGTTGTCCTGTGATGCTGTTAGATTGTAGCCTGAGGGGCAGTGTGTTCTCTCTCTCACTGTTCCAGCCAGTCTGAATTCACTCCCTACCACCTCCCCTTGGCTCTAAGCCTTGGATATTTGTAGATCTGCATGGAGGAAGCAACATGGAGGGAGCTGAGAGATCTTTCACCACCCTGATTTTACAGATCCTTCAGATCTGCAAATGTGGAAGGGTTAGGGCCAAGGAGGACCAGCTGTTCCTCACAGTATGTTCCTCTCACCTTATTGGCCTCGGCCGCTCTCTCTGCTGTGTAGAACTCTGCATCGGCCCTGGCCTTCATCTTAGCCAAGAATGCTCCGTCTGCAACCCAGGGGTTAGACGTCAAATTGTGTTGACGCCATCTATAATATTATTTCCACCTCCTAGTAAAATCATTTTAACATATTGGACCATGCCTATAACCTATGTATGGTCCATATTATCAGGTATGCTATTAGCATTAATACCTGTAGCCCAACTGATGCAGCATAGTGGCTATACATAAATAGGCTGAAGCATAGGGTTGCCCATCTGCATTTACCCTATTGGGCCAATCGTTAGTATAGTTCTGCATCGGGTCAGATATCCACGGTTCCCGGCGGGTGATTCGCAAAAATAATCAGCTGGCGGGTGGAATGAAAACATTATTTCAACCGGTGGGTTGGCTCGCGGTTCAGAATTACATTGTGGGTCGGAAACATTTAAAAATCAAGATAATACTTTTAAAAACCCAGGAGCTTGTTGTGTTACGAATTCCATTCTGTGAGTGGCGAGGCAGACATAAGGCTACCAGCCACGCACTGAGTGTGTCGAGCCGGGAACTGTCCCTTATTTGTGTTGTGCTAAAACGTTCCAATTTGTCTATGCCAGAGCTTATGTTCCCTCTCCCCACGTGAGAATACGACAAGTTTACTTTCCATGGATAGCCTAGCACATGCGAAAATGTGTAACGTAGGCCTAGCCGGAGAAACAAAAAGAAAGGTTATGATAAGGGAATAGGCTACGACACCATCGTGGAAACAGGTGCTGCGTTTCTGAAGACAGGAGGGAGCAGTGACGGGGTATGTCTAAATGTATTGCACTAAGCTTTGAGCTCCCATAGTCAATCTTCAGGAGACTCCTCTGTCTATCATCATGACCCACAGGGAAAAGGACAAAAATGTAGAGCATCTTAAAAGCCCTGTTATGCTAGCATGCCATTTCACTGACCAGTGGCCTAATGACAATTATAAACTGGGTGGCTGGAGCCCTGAATGCTGATTGGCTGAAAGCCGTGATATATCAGACCGTATACCACGGGTATGACAAAAGCATGTATTTTTACTGCTCTAATTACGTTGGTAACCAGTTTATAATAGCAATAAGGCACCCATGGGGTTTGCGGTATATTGCCAATATACCACGGCTCTGTATCCAGGCACTCCGTGTTGCAAAGAACAGCCCTTAGCCGTGGTATATCGGCCATATACCGCACCCCCTCTGGCCTTATTGCTTAAATATACAGTCTTATTGTTTTGCCAAACACACATACACACCTTCAATTTCAGAGATCCTTTTCTCTGTTTCTTTCTCCATGACTTTCTGGCTAAACTTGATTTCAGCCACTTGAGCCAACTTCTCTGCCTCTGTAGAGCAGCACATGGAGGAGACAGGAAATGAGCCTTACATTCTGGGATTAAATGAGAAAACGGGCAGAATTCCTCTTAAAAATGAGTTCAACAAAACAGACTTACAGTCATTTGTTTATAAATGTAATGTATTATTATAAAATGTCAGTTTAATATTTTTTTTTCTGTGAAAATGTAAAGGTCATAGTGCGTTAGTGTCTGACCAATCACATGACTGACCGATCACAGCCCTCTTCCGCTCTGTCTCCGCCTCCTTCTCCACCACCTTCTGAGTCTGAGCAGAAATCAGAAGCTTTGTCTTCTCAGCCTCCCTAAACACACACACAGAGAGATTAAAGGTGCATGCTAAAAGTTGGTTAATATCTTTCTCTAGTCCCACAGCATGCAGTGAGTGTCCCAAATAGCATACTATTCCCTATGTAGTGCACTTGTCAAAGATCATGCACTATAGAGGGAATAGGGTGCCATTTGGGATACATCCGAGTTTGAGGAGAATACGAATACAGGACGTAAGGGAGTTGGGAATATGGAGTGTTGCAGTGTTCTAGAATGTTTCAGTGTTACACAGCCAACTGTTCTACTCACATCATCTCGTAGTTCCTCCGAATGCTCTCAGGGATGTTGGGCTTCGTGACTCGGACCGCCTGTGGTCAAGATTGCCGAACCACAACCGTGAAAAAGAGGGGTGACGGAGAGATGATTGAGATCATATTGAACATTTGTTTTACTGTGGAACTGCAAGTCATTACATGGCAATAAGAGGCATTCCATCACCAGGGAATCATCTAGGCCAAATGCCAAACGACAAACTATTCCCTTTGTAGTGCACTACCTCTGACCCAGCCCCATAGTGCTCTGGTCATGGGAAGGGTGCCTTTTGGGGCACAGACCTAGTTCAATTTGGGAGCACAAAAGAACAAATGCAATCTTACTCCTCCCCAAACTCTCTCTGAAGTGAACTGTGCTGTAGTGTTATTCGTTCCTGGCAGAACCTACAGCTGTTATTGTAGTTTCTTCTAGAGGATTAATGAGGACAAAAAGCTAAGTGTTTAAACCCAGAGGGGCCTTAAAACTGGAAAGGAATGAGCAGAGGTGGGGTCGGGGAGGAAATGATTATTTCTCTCCCTCCATCTCGCTCTCTCATTTTTGAGTCTGACAGAATCTCTCATCGTTTTCCAGTCCAGATATTGCAACATGGGATCTGTTCTGTTTATCGTCTTTCATTAAGTTCTAGCTGGTAACTGAAGTCCATCCAGGCCGCTTAGCAGCCCACTCATCACCTGGCATTCATTATCACAATATGGAGCCTCATAAAGTTGAAGTACAGTATTCTACTTTAACCTTACACAATACTTTCAACTTAACCCTGTTTCCTGTCTGCCATTCAACCCCCTGTGTGCGTGTGGCTCTACCTGGATCACACAAGGATAAGTGGAGTATCGAGTAAATCAAATCAATCATCGGGATTCCTTGCATATAAACCTTCAATAAAAACATATTTATACTGGTATGCAAGGATTCTCTAAGATGGTTTGCTGTCTCTTCCTCCTTCCATGTCTCCTTCCCAGTCTCAGTACCTGTATAATGAGTCCAGGAGCCATGCAGGTCAGATCCTCCTGTAGGGTCAGCTTCAGGTTTTCATCTATCTGGTCTGAGGGAAACCAACACACACACGCACAAACGCACACAATGGAGACAGAGGCTGCATCCCACACACCACCCTATTCACTATACAGTATAGTCGTTTTGCAGTATGTAGTGCACTATGTAGGGAATTGGATGCCATTTGGGACCACCCAGAGACAACACTAGGCCTTTGAAACCCTTTGAATATTGATTAGTTACCGAACAAGCCGATGTAGACCTCCTGTAGAGAGTGGACGCTGCAGAACTGGTTGAGCTCATGGTGAACCTTGTTGAATATCAGGGCCTTGTCGTAATCCGCTGTGAAGTTCCTCACTATATCATACACTACAGAGAAAGGACAAAGAAGAATGACTACAGCACAGGAGGTTGGTGGCACCTTAATTGGAGAGAACGGGCTCGTGGCAATGACTGGAACGGAATTGGTGGAATGGTATCAAACACAGTTTCCAGGTGTTTGATGCCATTCCATTTGCTCCGTTCCGGCCATTATTATGAGCCGTTCTCCCCGCTACAGTAATATCCCTTTCACACCAAGAAGTTTTTACACCAACTTTACCATACCGCCAACTTTTTTCCCGCCTTTTCTTTATATCTGAAAGGTATTCAATATTCCATTTGTTTTATTTATTTTTTGATACAGTACCGTAAATCCTATGTGAAAGCAGTATAAAGTAAGTAAGTAGTAGCTGCTACAGTAAATACGGAGCTTGGTCCGAGCCAGAACGGTCCATAGGGCAGAAGCCTCCTGTCTCCTGTTTCTTAGCATCAGGCAGCTTGATGTACAAGTAACACCCCTTGGACCGGAAGCTAGTCTATCGCAGGGTTACAGTAAGCCGTGTTCAAAATGGTTGCCAAGTACTAGTGTTGTGTTCGAGACCACCTGAAGCGAGACTGATTCAAGACCGGAGCAAATAGAGTCAGAGTCAAGATCAAGACTGGAGGGGGATAGTAAATTGTGTCAAATTGCCAGCATAAGAGTTCAAAATGTCCAGTATATCTGTGTTCGTATTTTACAACAACATACCGATTCTTTAGAAATTCAGAATGGTGAAAAAAAAGAGACAGGTCTCAATTACTACAACACTGCTAAGTACACAACCATCCCCTCGTTCCACCCACCCCTTACATTTGTCATAACAAAAGAGACTCGGAGCACACTTTGAGAGAACATGGAGTAGCCTCCCTTTGGAATGATGATGCAGCAGACAACACACTGTTACAATACATGGGTTTCACTGGTTTTGAAACAATATAGCGTATATACTAAAGAGGGATTTGAACATCAGACATTTTATGTCACGAGTAAGATCAGTTTTAGTTTTGTCTTGAGAGAGACAAAACTTGAGCCCCTTGTCAAAATTGCTCCAATGTTTGATGCTTTGGCTTATGACTTTACCTGCTGAGGGTACCAGGTAGTTCACCACTTCTATCCGGTCAAAGTAAATCATCACTCCCCCACTGAACAAATAAAACAGAAAGTAACTAGACATACATGCAATACATTTTCAAGAATGGAGATAAAAGTAGCTGGTAATCTTTCCATCCATGAAGTTTATTTCGGGCAGTGGCGACAGACAATCCTACCTTGTGCCACATGGTACATTCTTCACTTCATCTGTTTGTAGAGTGGTCTACAAAGAACAGAAAGAGAAGGTGTTAAACACTCCACAAATCCATCATTTCTGCAGGGCTCAATTCAATAAAACCTACATTGTAGTATTTACACAGTAGTTCTTTTCCCCATGGTCCAAAAACTCTTCTGACAGGTCTTTGGGCGGCAGGTAGCCTAGCGGTTAGAGCGTTGGGCCAGTAACCGAAAGATAGCTGGTTCGAATACACGAGCCGACGAGGTGAAAAATCGGAGCAAGGCACATAACCCTAATCTGCCCCAGGGGTGCCGTACTACTATGGCTGACCCTGTAAAACAACACATTTCACTGCACTTATCCGGTGTATGTGACAATACCACTGTATGAAAACCTGCAAACCTACCAGGGGTGTATTCATTAGTAGCACACTCGTAGCTAAATGTTCTGTAACAGAAACCGTAACCTAGATTTCCTATTAGACAAATATAGGCAGGTTCCTCCCCGCTTCGTTCCGTTTGGTTCCTAGTGAATACACTCCTGGTAGACTCCCATCATAGATTTGCTGTCACTTTTCAGAATAAGAAGTGTGCAAGCACAGGGTGACTTTTGTAAACAAAGAAACTGCCTAAACTTTCCTGTTTGAATGAAGTCCAGCCTCAGCCTTTGCCCTAGTACATTTCACCTCAGAAACCAGTCAGGTTTCAGTTCCTCTCTTTGTTCAACTCTATTTCAGCCTAAACCCCA
The DNA here is from genome assembly GCF_016432855.1 of Salvelinus namaycush. Taxonomy (NCBI): domain Eukaryota; kingdom Metazoa; phylum Chordata; class Actinopteri; order Salmoniformes; family Salmonidae; genus Salvelinus; species Salvelinus namaycush. Next base: position 34,227,970 of record NC_052307.1, read on the forward strand.
GTCAGACCAGTCATGCCCAGGGCCTAAGACACCAGTCTTACCTGCACAGACTTGAAGTTAGTGATGAAAGGCATCATGAGGTGGAACCCAGGGTTACTGGTGGTGGTCAGGAGAGCTCCTCCCCTGTGGAACACACAAGTCAAGGACACGTTGAGGAGGGAGCAACATAACAGATAGATCTGCCACAAATAGAGATGATATGATTCCTTACTCTGCATGCATGTCGAAGCGACATGTCTGTGCTAAATAAAAATATACATTTAAATGAAGACATAACATAAATCTGACCTGTAGTAAACTCCAGTGTGTCCCTCCTCAATCTTGTGAACAGAGGCGAAGAGAGCTGCGCCTCCAATCGCACAGATTATTGAGGCAATGGCACCCAACTGTGCCATCCTGGGAAGAAGAGGAAGAATAAACCATTTGTTTTTAAAGGATTGGCATGCACAATGTTGGACAGAGGATGGATTAATTAAATAATAATCAAGCTTACAGTGCATTCGTAAAGTATTCAGACCCCTTGACTTTTTCCACATTTTGTTATGTTATAGCCTTATTCTAAAATGCATTAAATCGTTTTTCCCCCTAATCAATTTACACACAATACCCCATAATGACAAATCAAAACCAGGTTTTTATACATTTTTGCATATATATATATATATATATATATATATACGTAAAAAAAAAAAAAAAGGAAATATCAAATTTACATAGGTATTCAGACCCTTCACTCAGTACTTTATTGAAGCACCATTGGCAGCGATTACAGCCTCAAATCTTCTTGGGTATGACGCTACAAGCTTGGCACACCTGTATTTGGGGAGTTTCTCCCATTCTTCTCTGCAGATCCTCTCAAGCTCTGTCAAGTTGGATGGGGAGCGTCGCTGCACAGCTATTTTCAGTTCGATCGGGTTCAAGTCCAGGCTCAGGTTTGATCGGGTTCAAGTCTGGGCTCTGGCTGGGCCACTCAAGGACATTCAGAGACCTTCAACCCAGTCTGAGGTCCTGAGCAGGTTTTCATCAAGGATCTCTTTGTACTTTACTCCGATCATCTTTCCCTCGATTCTGACTAGTCTCTCAGTCCATGCCGCTGAAAAACATCCCCGCAGAATGATGCTGCCACCACCATGCTTCAACATAGGGATGGTGCCAGGTTTCCTCCAGAATTGCCGCTTGGCATTCAGGCCAGAGTTCAATCTTGGTTTCATCAGACCAGAGAATCTTGTTTCTCATGGTCTGAGAGTTCTTTAGGTGCCTTTTGGTAAACTCCAAGCGGGCTGTTGTGTGCCTTTTACTAAAGAGTGGCTTCCGTCTGGCCACTCTACTATGAAGACCTGATTGGTAGAGTGCTGCAGAGATAGTTGTCCTTCTGGAAGGTTCTCCCATCTCCACCGAGGAACTCTGGAGCTCTGTCAGAGTGACCATTGGGTTCTTGGTCACCTCCCTGACCAAGGCCCTTCTCCCCCGATTGCTCAGTTTGGCCGGGCAGCCAGCTCTAGGAAGAGTCTTGGTGGTTCCAAACTTATTCTATTTCAGAATGATGGAGGCCACTGTGTTCTTGGGGACTTTCAATGCTGCAGAAATGTTTTGGTACCCTTCCCTAGAACTGTGCCTCGACACAATCTTGTCTCGGAGCTCTACGGACAATTCCTTCTGTCTCGGAGCTCTACAGACAATTCCTTCGTCATCATGGCTTGGTTTTTGCTCTGACAACTGTGTGACCTTATACAGACAGGTGTGTGCCTTTCCAAATCATGTCCAATCAATTGAATTTACCACAGATGGACACCAATCAAGTTGTAGAAACATCTCAAGGATGATCAAACTGAAACAGGATGCACCTGAGCTCAATTACAATTCTCAAAGCAAAGGGTCTGAACACTTACATAAATAAGTTATTCCTGTTATAAAACTAAATAGATTTGCAGACATTTATTTAAAAAACAACTGTTTTTGCTTTGTCATTATGGGGTACTGTGTGTAGATTGATGAGATTGTTTTATTTAATCAATTTTAGAACAAGGCTATAACGTAACAAAATGTGGAAAAGCGAAGGGGTCTGAATACTTTCAGAATGCACTGTTGATACCTTTCACTGAAGAGTTGAAGTCTAATCTAATACATAACCTTACAAATATTCTACCGCTTTTACAAAAATGTTGTTTTAGTGTAGTAAATAGTAATATTGCACGTTGTGGATGTTAGGACAGTTGATTAGAATAGAATCAGCTGCATGTAGTTGAAAACAACATCTGAGCAGAGCCTTCTATTTGTAAATAGAAGAGTCTGGATGTGAGATCATTCAGCTGGCAAAAAAAACTACGTTGTAAAACATTACTAAAACGTTCTGTTCCAGCTAGGCATGCTGCTGTCAAGGTAAACTCCTATTAGTCAGGAAGAAGAAGCTTAGCTGAGACATCAGCAGGGACTGACTGACCTTACAACATTATAAGAGGATTGACCAAGAAAGGCATGGAAACTTCTCGCCTGCCTCACCTCACTCCGAAAACATCCACAACTGAAGGCTGCCACAAGTTATTAGTCTGTGCACAGCTACAACAAGAATAATATAAAGCTACTATAGTGATCTTGTCTAGACAACTAAGTCAGTCAATCAATCAAAGACAGCGTGCAGGCTTTTCATACCAGGTCGTGAAACTTGAGCTCGCACGTGAAGGTTCAGTCATCTTTGGTTCAGTATCTTTGGTTCCACTTTCTAAGTCTAACATGGAGAAGTTGTTTCACTTTCAGTTGACAGAATGCTGACAGCTAAACATGAATTACCTAGCTAAGCGCCCAGTCTTGGATTTACTCATACACCCCTCCCAGTAACGCAAAACAAGATAAGCCAACTACGTAACAGGCATTGTGCAACAACAGTTTAACGTTAGTTTTTTAAGCTATCTTTAAGCTATCTTTAGTTCCTACAGAGGATGGTATCTAACCTACATTGACTAAATATTTCACATACATTGTTGTTGCATGTAACGTTAGATACTTGAAAAGGCCATTGATAAAAGTGTACTCGAAACCCGTATTATTACCTGTATTATTACACGAGGTGCCTCCACGGTAAAAAAATAAATACATACAAAACTTATACGCTAACAACATTTGCTAACACCTACTACAAAGTTCACTTCCTCATTTTGCGTCATGCGTCATCAGCTGTGCGTTCTTCAGTGCCTTTAGAGGGAATATCCTTCAAAACCGGTAGAGGGCAACAAAGACTATCAAAGAAAGCTAAATATTCTGACTGTTATGTAGAAGTTGTTTCTGTGATTTAAAAAAATCAAATATCTAGGTTTATTTTTCGATTAATTGTGGCATTTATATTATGCATTTATACAAGTGTACTGATAAGTACATTTCTACACTGTTTGCTGTGATACAATAGGGCAGAGTTGCTTTTATATTACTGTAACAAGGTAGGAACCATAGTTTTGGTCAGTGCTTCACAGAGAATCATAATTAGTGGGGAACATGTAATGGTATAAAACCACCCCTAAATCCAGTATGCAGATGAGAGTGTTGTAATGGAAGGTCCTGTGTGGTCATATAGACTGTCCAGTGAGGGGATTCAAGTAATGCCCCGGGCCTGTGTTGATTGCATTCGTTTTGGAACCGGGCTGCCTCCCGGGCATGAGCTTGGCGCCCTGTTTTGTCCGAAGTGATGTAGGTTAAGCACGTGGGGTAATGAGTCGGATTCTCTGCTTCACATGCAAAAGTAATTGTTTTTGATTAAAAGGCTTTATCTGCCTTCCCAAAATAACTATTTTGAAAATTCAAACATACACTACCATTCAAAAGTTTGAGGTCACTTAGAAATGTCCTTGTTTTTGAAAGAAAATTATTTTTTGTCCATTAAAATAACATCAAATTGATCAGAAGTAGCTGGAAACGGCTGATTTTTAATGGAATATCTACGTAGATGTACAGAGGCCCATTATCAGCAACCATCACTCCTGTGTTCCAATGGCATGTTGTGTTAGCTAATCCAAGTTTATCATTTTAAAAGGCTAACTGATCATTAGAAAACCCTTTTGCAATTATGTTAGCACAGCTGAAAACTGTTGTTCTGATTAAAGAAGCAATAAAACTGGCCTTCTTTAGACTAGTTGAGTATCTGGAGCATCAGCATTTGTGGGTTCAATTACAGGCTCAACATGGCCAGAAACAAATACATTTCTTCTGAAATTTGTCAGTCTATTCTTGTTCTGAGAAATGAAGGCTATTCAATGTGAGAAATTGCCAAGAAATTGAGGATCTCATACAACGCTGTGTACTACTCCCTTCACAGAACAGCGCAAACTGGCTCTAACCAGAATAGGATGAGGAGTGGGAGGCCCCGGTGCACTGAACAAGAGGACAAGTACATTAGAGTGTCTAGTTTGAGAAACAGACGCTTCACATGTCCTCAACTGACATCTTCATTAAATAGTACCCGCAAAACACCAGTCTCAACGTCAACAGTGAAGAGGCGACTCCGGGATGCTGGCCTTCTAGGCAGAGTTGCAAAGACAAAGCGTTATCTCTGTCCAGTGTCTGTGTTCTTTTGCCCATCTTTTATTTTTATTGGCCAGTCTGAGATATGGCTTTTTCTTTGCAACGCTGCCTAGAAGACCAGCATCCGGGAGTCGCCTCTTCACTGTTGACGTTGAGATTTTCAAAAACAAGGACATTTCCAAGTGATCCCAAACTTTTGAACAGTAGTGTATATTTTATGAAAAAGAGATGTGTGTATCTAAACGATGCATCATGCTGCATTGTTGACAACATGACCGAGCGGCGCAGATTATCGTTCGATTTGAGAAGGGTGATCCTCCCTCACCACTTTTGCCCATTCACATAACCGGCCATAGCCCGGTTCACTTTATCAAACTCCCTCATTGTCATTTGTTTGAGAGCCATTTGAGGACCAATGTTGTCTTGAACATTTTGGGGGTGTCCAAATATTTATATAAAGTTATGCCACGGTAGTCTAATATTTTCAAATAGTTTCAGTTGATTATAAGGAGTTCCGAACCAACTTGGCTATTATGTGATTCTTCTGGCGTTCATCTTTATCGCGACAGTACCTCTTCCCCCTACGGAGGTTGAAAAGATTTGGCATGGACCCTCAAATCCTCAAAAGTTCTACAGCTACACCATTGAGAGCACCTTGACTGGCTGCATCAATGCTTGGTATGGAAACTGCACCGCTCTTGATCGGAGGGCGCTACAGAGGGTGGTGCGAATAGCTCAGTACATCACTGGGCCTGAGCTCCCTGCCATCCAGGACTTCTATATCAGGCAGTGTGAAAGGAAGGCCCGGAAAATCGTTAAAGACTCCACCCACCCAAGCAATATACTGTTCTCTCTGCTTCCGCACGGCAAGCAGTGCCGGAGCGTCAAGTCTGACACCAACACGCTCCTGAACAGCTTCTACCCCCAAGCCATAAGTGCTAAATAGCTAACGAAATGGTTACACGGACTATCTGCATTGACCCTTCTATTTTATTGATATTTTTGCACTGACTCTATGCACATTCTACACACTGACACTCCAACACACACAAACACACACACACCATTTGCTCACACACACATACCACGCACACACATTCATACTGACTCTAGACACACGCACACACAAACTCACATACAATCATCATATACGCTGCTGCTACTCTGTTTATCATACATTCTGG